>NW_017275086.1:1575610-1808996 GCF_001594065.2 Cyphomyrmex costatus | reverse complement strand
CACGAACCCGCATCCGCCGCAAAGGGTCGTCTCCCAAACGGGTGACGACCCGATCGGCCCTTCTCCCACCAGAGGTGGGTCCCTTTCCCACGGCATGGGGCGGAACGGAAGGCCGAGAGCACCCAGTACAACCGCCGCCCCGCCTGGGGGAGCACCCCCGTCGCGGATTCCAACCCCCCCATTCACCAGAGACCACCCCGCCCCCGACGGGACGGGCGAGGGCTCCAGAGAATGCGGGAGTCGCGGCCCGCGATAACCGCTTTCCAGGAGAGGGAACCACTATCCCCCTATCGGCGCCTGGCCACCGGGCGTTTGAAGTCGGAGTCACCTTCTCCTACTGGCACAATGGCTAAGCCCGCCATACGATGACGAGCCGCCCAGAGGACCCTTCGGACGATACCGGTGTACCGCCCGCCGATTCTCCTTGGGGTGCCGGACCCACTTGCAGATCGTGTCCCCAGCCAATGGCCCCCCCGGCGCCAGGACAAGTCCCAGCGCGGGTCGGGCCACGGCCTGAGCCACGATCCGCAAGAGCTCGGGTCCGTGGGTTCGCTAAACCCAAAGTGGTTGTCCCCCGGACGCCCCAGACCGAAGTCCGAAGCCCCCATGCGACCGCCACCCCCTGCGGTAAGATACAATAGTTCTGATGATAATTTCTGCTTCTTTTTGACAATATGAAGAGTTCTCTATAATTTTTAATGACATATGCGCTTAATAATCATTTTTTAATAATTTTTTAAAAATGGGGTGCTAACTTTTTAACGAAATTCAAGGTCGCATAGTTCTGATCAGCTTAACAGAATTCGACGAGTTCTATCGAAAACTGTCAGGTGAAAAAGCGATTGGACCAACGGGTTGTAAGATACAGCGACATTTGTTAAATTTGTAAGATCATAAAATTTTTAAATAAGTATATCTCAGAAACCGTTGGTCCAATCGCTTTGAACCCTGATACTTTTCGATGGAACTCGTCGAGAACTGTCCAGAACTCCAAACAGAACTACTCGGTACTCCCAAAAAATTTTTGACCAAAAATTTTTTTCTAAGTCTCACGTCGGAAAATTTTTTGGGAATACCGAGTAGTTCTGTTCGAAGTTCTGGACAGTACTCGGCGAGTTCTGTCGAAAAGTATCAGGGCTCAAAGCGATTGGACCAATGGCTTCCGAGATATACTCTAAAAATTGTTGATCTTCTGACAAATGTCGCTGTATCTTACAAACCGTTGGTTCAGTCGCTTTTCCACCTTACAGTTTTCGATAGAACTCGTCGAGTACTATAAGAAATGCAACTCAGAACTACTCGGTACTCTCAAAAAAATTTTCAAAGATTTCTACTATTTTTTTTAAACTTTATTATTCTTCAAAAATGTTTTTTATGTATCAAGAACTCTAGGTATTCACAAAATACTTCTGTTAAGCTGATCAGAACTATGCGACCTTGAATTTCGTTAAAGTTAGCAATCCATTTTTAAAAAATGTAAAAAAAATGTTTATTGAGCGGAACTCTTATTATTAACTATAGGGAACTCTTCGTCTCGTCAAAAGGAAGTGGGAACTCTAATCAGAACTCCTGAGTACTATAGTTGGGGTGCTAACTTAATATACCCAATAATTTTGTTCAATATTTTTAATCTCTTTGCAATATTTTAGAACAAAAATTCTGCAAAAATTCTTACATATCAGTTTATTTATTTACAGTATTCTATACATGTTTGTTAAAAGTTGAGATGCTGCATAGCGTATAATATAAAATTTCAGTAAAAACTGGATTATTAGTGAAATTACCGAAAAGATCAAGAAAAATAAATATGCTGACGACCAACATTGTGGATTAATCGATTTAAGTTTTGCTAAAATTCGGCCATCTTCGAAGAAATTATCGCGTTAATCCTTAGATTTATCATCGTCCTGTCGAGAGATAACACGTCTATACTTTTCAAATATGCTGAAAGAAAAATCGCGGCAGGCATTAAAAAGGGATCTTCAACCTTTCTGAAATGAGAAACGCAGGTCGGAGAATGACTCGACAAAGTGGAAAAGGGGATTAACGAGAAAAGGGGATAGATGAGTTACTTGGGAAGGTTACGGTAATCCGACGAACTCATCGTGTAATTTCCCATAAGGCGGCGCGAAGGAGGCTTGTATCCCGCTTTTGTCGAAACTTTCAACAAAGTATATTTCGCCACCCTAGTAGTATCTACGTCGATCCACCTCTCATCAACATTTCACATCGTTTACCCCTTCTGTTTGCAGTTTCACTTTCTGTTTTAACTCTGATATGTTTTTTTTTTTTATTTCTAATATATTGCTGTAATTTGTTTGCGTTTCTTCTCGCTTTGACTTTAATTCATATTTGTTATTATTTTATTTTTTTAAATATTTCTTTTCTCACTGCGTCTGTCTCGTCGAGGTTGGACCTTGGTGCAGTTTCACGCGCGTGTCGCAAGGCTTAATTAGGCTAATGGATATCCGTAATTGATGCAACGAGACTGTCCACTCGAGTGCTGAATAACGTCCGCTGCCGACCCCACCGCGTCGTGATATAATTCGTCCTCTCAGCGAGAAGCCCGTCCGGTCTCGTGAATTTTTCGGGCGTACGCTTGGCAGTAATCTTAGGATGCATTATTCAAAATTTATCTTGTCTCGCGAGTTACAAAGTTCCGTACTATGCGTACAGTATATAATGTGGAAATAGGCAACTTCTATCGTGGGTCGAGTCTGAAAGGTAATATGAAAATCTCGATAATCGAAAAATATGGACTGTCGAGAGGATAGTGCTGATCTCTCGAGATTTTCCGAATCCTTTGATCTATCTCAAAATTTTAAGTATAATATATAATATAATTTAGAATACTTATTAATTTTTTCTAGTAATTCTACGTGACACACAATATACACACTGGAAAGAGTTTGGTTGCTTTAATTAAAAAAATTCTGCGAATCAGAATTTTCTCGTTGAATCTATAATGTTATATTTCCAATTGAGAAACCTTAGAATTTAGGTTGATATGATCAGAATCTTCTGATTCGTATATATAAAGTGACAAGCTGTAATATTAATTTCGACAAGTTCTAGTAATAGGAGAGGTTTTTGTGGTTGCAAAATTTATTGAGTTTTAAAATGCAAGAATGATATTGAGATTAACGAGTCTATTATACGCGAAACGAAGTAGAAAGAAAAACTCAACGTTCGGGCAATACTTCTACGTCGATTGTTGCATTAATAACTCGCGGGAGATAACGTTGCGTTCTATGTTTCTCATCTCTTTCTCCGACAGCGAGCATGGACGCATAAAAATTGCGACGCATTTCTCCGTGCCACGGGGCTCCGTGCGAAACCGCCGGTGCTGCGAGAGAACGCACGGTCTGAAATATTAAACCACGCTAAAAGCCTAAAGTTAAACATCGCACTCGATTAATTACGAAAACATGACCGCGGGCGTAGATATGCCAAGCCGTGCCACTTCTCGGTATCTCCATGCGTATTTTTCGCGCGGGGGTTTACCTTCCGCTCTTGACATATCGCACCGACGAAGGTCGGCGGTAGCGGCGGCGCGGCGGGACTCGACGAGCAAGAGGATAGAATAGCATAGGACAAGACGCGACGGGACAGGACATAGAACGGCGGTGTATTCGGTTTCGCGAAATGCAACGGAGGTGCATTAAGCGCGCTACTCCTTTGGCCGGGAATATAATAGAATTTCCTGAGAGGAGAGAAGCCGTGGAGAAGATTAGAGCTGGCCGTTAGCTTGTGAGATCAGAGAAGGAGTACTCTCGTCTTTTATCCCGATTCAAGGTTCAATTAGAATATCGTCTGTAGTTGAGTCGAGCGAAATATTATCACGTCATCCATCTCGGTGACGATATTGATATTGGCAAGGCTTTCTGTGTTACTCTAGAAAGTTCAACTTTATACGTCCAAGTATATCGCAGGTATCAGCTAGATTATTTTTCTCTATCGAAAAAAAACATTTACTTCTGAAATATAAATTTTTGATAAAAAAAACGTGAGAATATACGTACTAGCAAGTATTAATTCTCCGTCGACTATGTGAAATTTTTATCCTTCGTCCGCAACCTGGATTTTCAAACTTCAGTGCACATTTTTATATTGTTCTGTACCTCGATTCTATAACTCTTAAGAAATACAGAATCGAGGTACTGGACTGAATAAAAATTTAAAAAAGAGTTCTTACATACTTGTGAAAGCTTTAACAACTAGTTTTTGCCTTCATGTAAGTTGGATTTTTTTATTTATTTTTTACAGATTTCAATTTATCAACCTGAACTCACAATCAAAAAATGGACTGTGCCTTTAACCCGGGAATATAGTCACCTGGGGTGTTTTTATATCCCAGCGGCGAAAAAAATGTAAAATGTAAAATATTGTTTTGTATAGATATTGTTTACACATTTTTTAAAGTATTCTTTACGAATTTTTAAATATGCAATTTCATTTAAAAAAAACTCGCAATAAAAAAGTCTTATTAATCTTTATTTTTTCAGAAATACTATACTAAGCTATTTCACGTGCTTATAATATTCTATTTAATATTTGATTTCTATTTACTTTTTTTTTTACAGAAAATTGTGATTAAGTTCACATCTATAATTTTTTATTAAGTACTAGATAATAAATCAGAAGCCAATCATTAATGTACTTAATAATAGTGATTGTAATTGCAATATGAAAATATACTGCTATACCATATAGATTGCTTACCTTAAAAAAATAACTACTCTCGAATTAAAATTCAATAATGTCTGTGAATGGTTAAGAGTATTTTTGCGCTTTTACTATTTATATACATGACGATAACGCGTTGAACAGCTCTGGTAATTAAGTAGTTCGCACGTAAAGCCAACACTAATCTCTATAATAACTTGATATCCAAGAACATTATCGAAAGTGTTAGAATCCGACGTTCGTAGTAAGTTTGCGGCCGGGAAACGTCACGGTAAAGAAACGTGTAAAAACATACTTTCGTACATTTACACGCAATGGAATGCTCCGTTGGCGGGCGCGATAAAAGGCGTCACAAAGGTAGATACGCTAATGTCGCTGCTCGCGAACAGGAGAAATATAATAGAATCTATGACGCGTAAGCGCGTCTTACGGGGCTGCGAGCGGCGGGAGATAAGCTGCACCACCACCGCCGTCGCTGTCGTCGTCTTTCGTATGCAACGAATGGGCTAAGTCACTCTCGGCGGCACTCGCGAAATCGATAACGAGCCTCGCCCGCCGTTGCCGCCGCGCCGTCACGCTGAGGAGAGACAGTCAACCGACGGGCGAGAAACCGCGTCGTCGAGGTTCTCCGATGTGGAATTAAGCCTTCCGATATTATAACTTCCGCCTCACGAAGTGCGAAGGAGGGAGGAAAGGGATTTCTCGAAAATTGACAGACTCGTTCGTGAATATGTCATTAAAAGGAGAGACGTCCTACAAACGCGATAGTAATAATTGGCAACATTTGTCTGGATATATGGAACAGATATACGAAGATGTATGCATCTACAATAAAGGGTAGAGAAGAGAAGTAAAAAAACAAAAAAAATCTTATGCAAATATATGCACTGAGAAAAGTGTCTAGTTGGAATTCTGGTTGGACGAAGCAGAATTTCCTAGAGTTAAATCTACTAAATTCTAATTGAGATAAACGGAATTTTGATGAATACAATCAGATCTTCTCTGATTCATCCATTTTCAACCAGACATTTTTCTCAGTGCATTAATAATAATCAGAAGTATGCGATCTAATGCGGCGAAGAAATTGTAACGAAGATAGTGTAATTATACCTATAGAAATGTGCGAGAGCAAAACCACAACTGCATTTCGTAGGATAGACAATGCGGATATTATCTGGTGTCTCGGGACAGGAAGTTCCCATTAAATGCAACGTAATAGACAAAACAGTTCTTAAGAATCCTTATCTTTTCCCGTAGCCCGCCATTACGAGTGGCAAGCATTTGCGGAATTTATTTTTAATCGGATCGCCGCGACGGAGAGAGAATAAAAAGATCCTCTCTCGCGCGCGCGTTGGCCTCTTCCCTTCTCCCTGTCGTTATTCCTACAACGCTCGAAAATTCTCTGGACTACTGTGCGGTAGCGGCTACCTTTCCACTTGATAGAAGGGGTATAAGGGGGATGAGGGGAGGGGTAATACCCTCCCAAAGTTTTCCAACATTGTTTATCGCGGTTGCCGCGAGAGAATAATCGATTAAGGGAGCGCCTCCGATCTCCCGTTCTCTTTTCCCTCCCCTCCCCGCCCCTCCCGGAAACTTTCGTCCTTCCGGCTAACGCCAAATTACTGGTTTCGCCCGGGCCGCATCTGAATGGAGGCTGACAGCACTTCGCAGCTAACGTGCACTCAACTACTTAATAATGTAACAGTCAGCCAACCACTATGCGCCCATTATGTTTCCATGCACGTTGCACAAGAACCCAGAGGTAATAGCTTGCCGGTGGTTGTAATATAGGATTCGCATCCTGTATCGCGTTGCGTCACTGTGTTTGTGCACGGCACAACCGACTTGTGTCGAGAGGGGGAGGGAGGGAGGGAGAAAGAGAGAAAGAGAAGGAAATTTATTATGTTCTGGAATAAATCCTCTATAAGAACAAAAAGCAAAGCAAGCGCAACTGCTATATGTAGAGGTGAGTCGGCATTTATAAGATAATAATAGAGAATACAATGTATCTACATAACAAATAAACATGTCGGAACAAGAAGATATAAATTACTGTTACTGATGATAACTATATAAAGATTAAATATATCTGTATCAAAGACATTTTATATATAACTGTACATTATACACTATACTTATTTCTTTATTTATGTATCCTGTTCTTCGAATGATTTCTTTACAGTTGTACGATTAGAGTAGAATTATGAACAAGTATAATACGAAGATATTTTTAAGAAAATATGTACACCTATTAAAGAAGTATCAAACATTTAATATCTAACGTAAATAACACAAATTTTAATTTTATATTTGTGAAATTTAGTGATAACAAATATATGATATCAGACAGTTGAAATGTCTTTGTTTTTCCGAAGAAACCAAAAGAGTCTTCGAAAGAAGAAAAACTCTTTTCTCAGACATTTTCTTTCTTTCTTACATACTTCTTTTTCTCTATTATCTTTTATCTACGAGTAAGTCAAGAACACAATGTCTTGTTCGCTTTTTCCAAGCTATTTTTTTCCGTCAAATGATGCGTCGCGATTATTTTTGCGGTAGGACTGCACGACATACTCGTTTTTCTTAAAATATGCTTTATCAGATCCTCCCAGTTTTTTTTTTTTCTTCAAAGGTACATGTACGTGACATGCCTGTCGGCTCTGCTTTGATATTACTGTTTCGAGCTTTTCATAAGAACCTTTAATCCAGAAATGTGATATGTTACCTAACGGCGCTTTAAATCTCGTTTAAAAACTTTAGACAGACGCGACATAGTGGAAAAACACATTTACAAACATCATTTGAGATTTAATTAGCGTGATTTCTCCATCTAAAATTTAATCTTTCGGTATCATTCTCGGTGTTTCATAGATCAGTAAATCTCCATATGGCGCGTTTTCAATCTTTAATTCTGATTCGATAAAGTACGCTTGTGTGAAGAATTGGAACGCAAAGTTCAGCTCTTCAATAATGCAACAGGAAGCCAACGTTCTACGTGCTTCTACCTTAAGTTGTACCTTAATTACATTCGCGGCTACAAAGAGTACAAGGCTATGCGAATATGCATGATTGGATACAGTCGTCACAATTGAAAAGTAGAATAAGCTTCTATAGATATCACCGTCTGAACGGAACGTGCTTTTCATTCTGCGATTCCGTGCAAACTTTGACGTGTGGGCGCATCTATTTTTCAACGTGCGTCTTTCGATCGCGGATTGAGATGTCACATAATGTATTTACGTATTCAGATAGTAGTTAAACCACGGACGATTTTATTATTAAATGACGATGCATAGACCACCCATCACACCGCCTTTTCCATTAAAGGCTACTCCTTCAACGAACATATACCTGTATAGAGTTCTCTTATATACTTAGATCTACTGCGTTCGGATTCTGATAAAATTGATATTAGAAAGTGAAAAAAAATTTTGAGGTGAACCATAAAGCTTTGCTAGATATAGTTAAAGTGCATTTTATCTCAAAGAACATTTACTTCATAATATGATCATTGAGAAATTTAATATTGAGGTTCAGACGGATAAATTGGACAGATGACGACCTTGTTCAAGGAAAGTCGATTATATTGTAGACGCGACAGTTTCGTATTACGGGTACACGAGATCAATGAAGTCATAAGGTATTATTCATGATATCTCAATTGAGACGGGATTACGTCGTTCGCGTTCGCGAAGCTTAAAAGTAACGTTTGTATAAGCTTACAAAATTGGAACGTGTATACACGTCACATTTATATACAGTGAACGGAAGCGACTGCTGTGTCACTAATCACTCACTGGTTAACCGGAAACCGTTCTTGAAAAAAATCACGTCGTATTTGGTATCGCGTGCGGAAATTGAACGCTTTATCGAGCACAATAAAAATCGGCGATAAATATTACGCACGCTCGATCGACGTGTATACGCTTCGATATTTCGTACGCCTGTTGCGGATGCGTGGCTTCAACAAGCCACTGCATGTTTTTGGCGATAAACTTTATAGCTGAAATAATAAAATCCCAACGATATTGGCGAAATGGCGTGAAACGGGTGTGCCGCGAGGAGATTGTCCTCGCGAGAGAAACGATTTAACGCGTTCTTCTCGCGAAGGGATAAACGGGGGATTTTCGATAACTCGCCGATTATATCCGGACGGAACATTTTACGAAGCGCATTACGTGACGTAGCGGACAACTAGAAGCAGGATAATCTCGATTATTGACGCGGCATTTTAGTGGAAATTACGATCTCGCGCGCGATCTGTCGTCGCCGATTTCGATCAGGCGTGAAGAACCTTGCCAATATAATTTGATTCTCTCAATATATGATTAATATATTGAGAAAAATAATATGATTAATATTATTAAATTAGTTTATACACGTAGAACTTGATCAAGTTAATCCATCTACTTAAGAATTAATTTTATTGAATTAAGGGACTTAGAGGATACGATTATCCGAAGATTCAGACGATGGAAGGCTTTTAAGGATATTGTGGGATTTAAGATGTAACAGGAAATAATCGGAATAAAACCAAGAAGATGACCAGTGTTGAGTATTAATTGATCAATTTATTAATTAACTAAAATAATCGAGTAAAAATTTAAATATTATAATTATGATTGATGTAATGATTTAATGAAATTAATTGTCAAACAATCTTGTATGATTAATTGATTAAAGTCCGGCTTAACTAAAGTATAATCAATTAAAAATTACATAGACTATAATCACGAATAATTTAGCAATTATTGAAGTAATTAAACATATTTTATCAATAGAACAGCAATTCCATTGGAGTTTGAACTTCACTTTGGGTGCTTTCCGATTGTAAAATCGCTATAGACGCTTGCTAAATTCATTTGCAAAGAATCGTGGTAAAATAGCATGACTTTAGGATCTCCTTAACAGAAGAAACTGCAAACTGCTCATCACGAAAATTCATATTCATAATTATCTCTCTCAACGTATTAAATAGTAGTCAATTCAAATTTTTTCTTTCATATTATATAATAATTCATATAATGATAGTTTAAAAAGTTTTTTATTGCGAAAGATTAGTTATAGGTTTAATCTGTGCTTAACTAAAAACTAATAACAATTGATTAGTAGTAGATAATGATTTTCAATTAATTGATTGAATTAATCACAGTTATACGTAATTATTTGTTTTAATCGATTAAAAATTTAATTGATTATTAATACCTAAGATTTATTTTAAGGTAACTAAAAAGTTTTAATCATTTTCTAAAATCAAAAATTAAACTTTTAGCTGTATATTAATCTATAAATTAATTAAAATTTTCCCAACACTAGCGATGACTTGGTATTTACATTTAGATGGATGTACATATTGTTTTAGGAAATAAATACAACAAGAAGTATTATTAGCGAGTCTGGAAAAATTAACTTAATTAATTAATTACAATTTGAACTTAAAATTTTTCATCCTCACTCCTGGTATTTAGCATGTCATCCTACAACTGTTTCATTGTTTTCACATAATTATTCCGTGAATATTTTAATTGTACTCTATACTGTTCGTTTTATTTTCCATAATATTAATGCGAATTTTTAAACGAGTTACTTAAAAATTAATTTGTGTGAATCTGACAACACACACGTTGCTTTAAAGTTATCCCCTGAATCTTCTCTACTCTAATTATTGTCTATAATTACACAGTACATTTAGGCCATAACCTATATTCAATTTGTAATTATTTAGGCCCCGTACTGTAAACACTTGGTAAGTGACTTGACCTGGCTTTAGGCCAAATCTTGGTTTTTTGATAACCTAATCTAAAATTGTAATACTTCAGCGCGTTACTCAACCTAAAACTTATTAATTTTCTTGCTAGGGTAAAGGCATAGCGAAAGGCATAACCGGTAAACGGTACTGAGACCGCGAAAAGGTCGCTTATGATGTAAACGATTAGTAGACTTACCTTGAGTTTACGGTATAGATCAAGCTGTGTATAGGTCTTTCGATATAAAGATAGCCAAATAAATAAAAGACTAATGTTAAGAATTGTAAAATTGCTTCTAGTTTTTCCATTTTTCAACATTTTGAGAACTATGAAATAAAACGATTTTACTCAATCTGAAATCTCGTCTTTTATTCGGAATTACAATTTAACAATTTGCCAAAAAATTTGCAAATTGATTACGCTTTAAAGAGAGAGACGTGCTTTTGTGAAAATAATTGGAGCAGAAATTTCCTTTGCCTTTAGCTTTATTCAAATCATTCATTCAATTTTTGCCTGAAAACATGATTCATTAGCATATTTTTTTCACTTTAAATACACGAGTCATAATCGGGTCAGCCATAATCGGGCTGCCGCGACCGGTAAATTTCGCATTTCAGAATTACGCGAATCCGAGTAATGAGCCGCTTTTTTTTTTCTCTCTCCAACGAACAGCGGTGGTAAAACGTTGCGCTCGTTTAAGCACGATACTTGAAATTTATCACTCGGCGATTCTTGCGCAGATAAATGGACGGTAAATCGCGGGTATCGCAGCTCGCGCGCGACGCGAGCGCGTTCCTCTTTCGCCGTCACCCGATATCGCGAATTGGTTCGCTGTACTGAAACTTTTTTGAGGGAGGGGGATATGTGCGAAAAAAAAAAAAAAAAAAAAACACTAGAGAATTCTCCGGTTCGCGATGAACGGTCAGTGAGTCGGCGAGGAAAGGGCGGGGGAGAGGAGGGTAGGGCGGGAAATGAAGCACGTGTGAACGCTACGCGCGGCATAAAATTCGGGGCTCTCTCCCCCCTCCCCTCCCCTCCCCTCCCTCCGTATGGCGTATGTAAATTGCGTGTGGAGCGCGCGACGCGCATGAATTTAACTGCCGCCGCATGTAAATTCAGCGCCGGTGCATGTAAATTTTATTGCAATCAGCTATTGTAAACAGGATTACCACACGGGCGCGACGTCGAAACTGGAGAGCGAGCCGGCCAGTCGATGGAATCCTACGAATATTTCGGATTCAGGAACACGCGGCCGCGGATAGGCCGATAGGGGCATGCTTACGATACTTTGCTGCTGCGGGCATCGGTATTTGTGTCGAGTAGAAATATCTTGGCATTTCTCCGGAGAAATGAAGGTACAACGCATGAACGGTCTTGTGGGAGATAATTTTGGAATATTTCATGTTGTGTACACAATAATATACTTATTAATTATATATTACATTCATGTATAATATGTGTTATCTTAATTTTTATTAATTTGCAAGCTATTCTAATATTATCATAGACTATGAATATTATTGAAGAAGTATGGGGGGGGGTAAATATATAATCGCTTGTAGTATTCGAGAGAGAAGGAGATAAATTATCGATCAAATTTAAGCTACCCTAAGGGCCACGGGATCCAAAGTGTAACTCGAGTAAATCTCTCTATTGGGCGTTGTCTTTCTCGTTTCTCGCATCGTGCGAGAGGCGTGCAGATTCTGGAAATAAGAGAGGGGCGGCGTTTAATTTCGAGTAGTTACGTTGCAAATTCAGTCGCTGGCGGTTTGCAGATTGTGCGCGCAAATATTTGCGCGGCGCGCACGTCGGGCATTTTATCGGCGCTGATATTAAATGGCGAATATTAATTAGAAGAAAGAGGGAGATATATCAAGATAGAAGACGAAATGAAAACGAAATTTATCATTCTTTATATAAAATACGCTTTATTTAACTTTTGAGAAACGAGTGTATTTTTATTTGCTATAGCTAATGCCGGAATGCAAAATGCAACGTTTAAACGTTGGATTTAAACGTTATGTACTTATACATATATTACGTAGGTATATAAAAACATTTGTTGTAATCTTGTGTATTATATTACGCAATTTTCAGTGTTTTATGCTTTTTGTGAAGTATAAAAAAAAATTGCTATTTTTTTTTTACAAACAAAAATTTTTATAATATACGCGATCTAACTCGTTTAAATCTGCATCGGTGTTCGTTGATGTACTTTGTTTTTATCTACGAGGTACGTTGCATCCTATGACATTTAATTACGTTCGCTTTTGATTAATATTTGCTAATAGTAATTCTGATCCATAGTATAATGAAACAGCTCTAGCTCAAAGCTCAAGCTCTCGGAGTTCGCAGCGCGGCGCCGACCTTTGGCTTCCATCGTGCTTCGGCTTTAGCAAAATCGCTAAAATCTTTCGCTTTGACTCTCACTCGCCGCCGTCACCAATGCACGTTATACGTGTCTCTAAGCATCGGCCTTCAAAGCGCGCAATAAGCAAGCGAGGCATGTAATCGACTATCTACTAGCAAATACATGAGTATCGCGGACGCTCTCTCTCTCTCTCTCTCTCTCTTTCTTTTATTTATCTATCTCACTTTCTCTCTTTCTCTGCCTGTTATGTAGCAATGTTACTGAATTTCGACTCCGTATTTACCGAACTATGCGTTATAACCGACCGAGCGAGTTCTCGCCGTTGGCGTATCAGTCTCCGTATATACATATCCGGCGGCATAAAATCCATTAGAATTCACGACCCGCTGGGACAAAGGGAGTGAAGGAGAGAGATGCGAATTTATTAAGTTCTGGTGAATAATGCGTCGCACCACGATACGTATTATATATAGGCTACGTTTCGCCACGGCTCTGATCAGGATTAGCGAGCGGCCGCTTTGATTTAGAATAAGCATTTCTCAAACGCACGAAAAAAATTGCGTTGATATTGTTAGAAGAAATATATATATATATATTTAGCTTACATAGAAAAAAATGGTTTTGCTAAAGTATCTAAAAATTTAGTTAGATACGGATCTGAAAATAATTTTGTTTAGAGCATCAATATAATTATGTAGGATGCTTAAACTGGCTGCTAGAATGTTAACATTGTTTTCAGCGTTGTAATTAACGTTTAAGCATTCTACATAATTATTTTGATGATCCAGCCAAATTGTTTTTAGATCTATATCCGATTAAATTTTTATAAACTTAAAGAAAATTTGTTTTTCTGTGTGTGCGCAATTACATTGAAAGAATTTCGATTAAAGAAAAATAATCGGGGGAGAAATTTGAATCCATACATTGTCTCATATCATTTACTAAAATACTGTTGCTTTACAGTCTCGCGAATCCAATTACGCGATTTTACGATACGGAGGTAAGATAGAGGAATGTGAAAACGGATTGTGACATCCGAATCGATCAACTTTTCAGCTTGATTGACCAGGCGTAAGATCGAATCTCGGCCTCGAGAGATCGCGCGTCGCATAGATGTGGCCGTTTCATAATGGAAGAATGACGATAAACCAGTCGTCGTTACGTTTACACGTCAACCAGCATGCGGTGATATGGAGGGGGTCGATTGTGAAGGAGAATTCCTCAACGAGTCCTTCGGCGATAAAGAAGATTTAGATCGATTTAAGATTCCAATTTCCGAGGTTTCTCGCGGGGTGGACCCTTTCCTGTCCAGCAACCTCCTCGAATACGACGCGACATCGACGAAGTCGAGAAGTGTTACGAGCATATCGCATTGAAAGAAGTAAAACAGTGTTTCTCAAGTTTTCTCGCAACGTATCTGCTTTTATTGTTCTCTGTCGACACGTCAATAAAATTTAAAATGTTGATAACTCTCCATATGCAATCCACGATTCTACATGATTTTATGAAACAGAGAGAAAATTGATAACTCAATTAAAAAATGACGTATTGACTTTGTTTGAGAGAGAGACATCTAGATTATTTATTAAAATAATTCCAATTTAAAATTTATTTTCGATATTTATTGAATAATGAATTATTCATTGCTCCATACGAATGATTTTACGCAGATTTTAATAAAATGATTCACGAGGTCACAGATGGTTTGTCTTTTAAATCGCATATTTTTCATCACGTAACCAAATTTGAGAGACACTGAAGTAAAGGGTTACTCAGTGACGTAAGTCGACGTCGCTGGTGCCCCAGCCTGCGTAAAGAGAACGGTCGATCCTCACCGTGCAAATTACCCCTCTCTCGTTCTTCCCTTTTTCCTCCCTTCCCTGTGCCTTCATCGTTTCCCCTTTATCGCATTCCTATTCTTCGAATCTGCTTCATCTTCCTCGCCTCGCTGTTCTCTGCGTACGACTCGGGTTTTTACCCCGGCCGACGTTTACTTTTTGCCACACCGTGTCGTATCCACGGAGATTGTAATTTTAATTCCGACGGTATTTTACCTCCTGCGCCACATCGTTCGTCGTTCGAAGGCGGCTGTTCCTTGTACGTTTATCCTATGTATACGTATACGTGTGTCTGTCTATGTATTCGCGCGCGGATCTATGGTTCGTGTATCACACCGGCTAAACTCTTCGTTGAACACCTCTTCTCTTTTTCTTTCTTTGCCATTCCTGCCCCTGCCTGGGCAGATTCCTATCCTTATTCTTCAACGCGCTTAGATACCTTCTGATAAGTGTTCTATCCACGCGATAGTTACGATTTTATAATAATTCTTACTTCGAGTCCCCCTTTTTACACGACCAATTGACCACGCAATTCTACCGCAGCGGTATCGATCACCGCGAGTTAGACTTGGCAACATTTTATCCAGCTTTGTTGTTTTTTTTTGCGCCATCTAAACTCTTTTCTTCCATTTCCTTACCGTATTTCTTATCGTATCAGCACTCTATCTGGCTTTATAGGCTACTTAGATCGCGGAAGATCGAAATTTAAGACACAGCCAGATGGACACTGCTGGTTCCTCTGGTTCGCACTCTGTTAGATCCGAATTACCAATCTCCGTTCTCTCGTCACGTTTCTTTTTTTTTCCACTCTTTCGTTCTTTTCTCTATTCGTATTTTCCTCAACTCTCGTACGCTTTTCTCATTGCTCTGTCGTCGTGTTCTCCTCCCCCACCCCCTCTCTCCTCCTCTTCCTCTCTGTCGCGAGCTCTTTCGTTTTGCCCTTTCCTTATACTGACTTTTTGCAGCGTTTCCCATTCAGTGGAATTCTAATTTTAATTCCGCGGCTTTTAGCTTCGTCTCGCTGCAATCTATCCGTATAATCGTCCACAAAGTTAGATAGCGAACTAATCTCATTTCAACGCTTTCTATAAAACGCACGTTTCGCTATTATATTGTAAAACAATTAAAAGGTTCTTAATTTATAGAAGCTTATTTTACTTAAAGGTTTAAATATTCAAGTTACAAGTCGTACCAGTAAAGCCAGTCAGTATATCTCTTGAATAAGGCGCACATTTAGTTATTATATAGCATTATTGAAACACTTTTAATGAATTATTTAAACAAATTACTATATGATTTGTTAAATATATTTTGAAGCTTATAAAATTTATTAATTGAAGCTATATGGATATTATGTCAACCTTAATACATGAAAAGTATGATTTTGCTAAAGTACCTAAAAATGTGTAGTTAATACGTAGATATCGCTTAAAAAATGTAGCTGAAAATAATTTTGTTGGACCATCAAAATAATTATGTAGGGCGCTTAAACGTTAACTACAATGCTACAAAAAGTTTAATATTCTAACAACCAATTTAAGCATCTTATATCATTATTTTAATGCTCCAAACAAAAATGTTTATACGGAACGAACGTTCTTGTTGAAATATCTAGATATTTACTATATAATACATAAAAATTTAGCTAGAATCTGAAAATAATTTCGTTGAATTATCAAAATAATTATGTAGGACGCTCAATCTGATTGCTAAAATATCAAAATTTTTTGCAATTGCTTTTACCGTGTTTGAGTATCTTTCTTAATTATTTTGATAGTCCTTTCAAAATGTCTTCATCTGTGTCTAGTTACATTTTTAGATTAACAAAATTGTCCTGTCTCTTACGATATGAATAATTTGTATTTTTATGGCTCTCTCTCTCTCTCTCTCTCTCTCTCTCTCTCTCTCTCTCTCTCTTTCTTTCTTTCTTTTTCTTCGTTCCTCTTAATTTCTTCCATTTTATGAGACGATAAATAAACGAGATACATATTCATACGGTATGATATTTCTTTTAATAAAAAAAAAGCTTCTAAAGTCTATTTTATACTATTTCTATGCAAGGTAAACGGATTATGCCTTCGTGTATTTACACATTTATACGCGTAATCTCGCTTTTACTCTGACAGTGGAATATCGTCGCGACATACTTTCGAATTGGGTTGAATATTACGCACGTTCCACGTTATCCTCCAAACAAGCTATCCTACTTTAAGGTCTACTTAGATCGAGTAAGATCCAGATTTTAACGAAGGGGTACAGGGGCGGGTCGGCTGCCACTAGTACCCGGGGTTTTGAGTAGATGGTCGACTCGATCCAAATTACCAACCTCGGCTTCTCCCGCTTCTTCTTTTTTTTCCCTCTTTCATTCGTCGCCGTTCCCTTGTCCTCTCATCTACCCCCCGTCCCCGTTTCTCCTTCAGTCCTTCTCGGTGGATATTCGTCTTTTCTTTTTAGCCGACCCTCGTCTTCATTGTTGTCTTTCTTCTCCACCCTCTCTGGCTACACTCCTTTCACCCATCCCCAGTAGCTTCCTCTCATTTACTTTTTCCTTATTTACTTTTTATATCTGCGTTCTAACCCGTGTCTGCCGCTACCTGTCGTAACTCCTTGACTATTTGAGGATTCTTACATAATCTAAATATGGTTTATAATATCGTCGAATTTCTGTCTTTACATCAACATGAGGAAACGTCATCGTGTTGTTCACGTTGGCATATAAAACTTTTCTTACTTATTAAATTGAGATAGAGACGGTCAGTTTATTTTACGAAAGAAAACTAAGGGTTTTTAATATGATTTTTATAATTTAATTGAACTACAAACACATTTACTTCTACACATAGTGTAATTCAAGTTTAAAATATATCGTTAACTTGTGCTTTTTTAAAATATACGTGATAGAACGAGCTATTATTAAAAGATAAAATTGACAGTTGGATTGACAGAATTAAAATGTTTATTCAAAGTGACGAAACTGTTACAATTTTCTAGAATGATATTTCAAATAACAAAATACGCATTTAAACTGCAACTTGATATATGTGTATGTATATATAAAATTATATATGCAAAGAAATCAATTATTTCAATAAAATATAACAAGACTCGTAAGATTTTATAGATTATCTCATTATCACTTCGTATCCAACATGAAACTAAAGAATTTGTCACAAGATGCGGTTTCAGCAAATGCTTTGGGATTAGCTCGGATAACTCAGGCTGACTTGATTCGCATTGGACACTCCGAATTACTTGTCACGACATCCTCCTTCCACACGTGCTTTTTTTCTCCCTTATTCTCGCTGACCTCTCTTGTTGATTGTTATTTGTTTTTTCGGACTTTCCTTCAACGCCCGCCGCGATGACGGCGATCCTTTTTGCCGTTGCTCTTTTTCTTAACCAATCTTCGTTCGCTTCTTCTTTTGTCCAATTGCTATGTACATTTTTAGCGTCCAATCTCGTCCGGCTTTGATGCTCCCTAAAGCTCTTTTCTCCTTATCTGCGCTTCTTTATCCGGTCTCCATTGAGCAGGTCTCATTTAAAAAGTGCATTATTATCTTCATATATATATATAGGTATATATATATATATATAGACTATATTTTTCGCTGTCGACGAACATGAACGATAGAACGCAGAATTAAATATTTCTTCGTCTAGTACACACAAGTACTCTTTCTTCTCTTCTTCATCGATTCTTCATTTTCTCTTTGACCGTGATCTCTTTTCTCGCTATAATTTACTATTCCATTCTGCTTTCCTTTCGAGTCAGTCGCCTTTGCTCCGCTCGCTATAAATTACTCTTTCGTTACTCTGGGCGCACTAATCGATCTCGCTCTCGCCTTTATCCTTTCGCTAAAACTTTCGACCGCACCCTCAATCCTCCATTCCTCTGTCTCCGCGTCCCTTCTCGACCCGCCCTGTCGGTCCGTCCATATTCCGCCTTTCCTCGATAGTCTGCGGTCCATCGAGTCTAAGATCCAGATCTCCGTGGAAATACCTTCGTCTAAAATTCCTGGCCACCCCGACTCTTCACGATCTTTCGTTCTCTCAACCATCCCCTTGGTCCTACACTCTTCGAGCACTCGCTGCCTTTTTCTTCCACCTTTGCTTTCCTCGTATCTCTCTCTCTCTCTCTTTCGTTTCGTTTTCTTTCTTTTCTCTTTCTATCTCGGCTTTTTTTCTTCATTGCGCTCACCTTCGTTCTCCGCCTCCATCGCCTCCTCGTAAGGAAGGTCGTAATTGGCCCTTCGGCCACGAGCGACCGCGGTGGAAAGCAGCCGAGAAAGCGAACTACGGACAGCGGGAAAGGATTGGGAGTTTGTGGGGATAGGGTAATAGCGGGAGCAACGGTAGCGGGAGATCCTCAGGAGTGTCTACCCTATATCACGGAGACTGCCGGGAAGTACAAGGGACACGGGGCTCTTCCTTCTACTCTCCCGGGAGCGAGTCGGCCATCCCGTCGCTCTGAACTTTACCCGGGGTGAGATATGCAGAAATTAAATATTCATTTGGGTTACCATCCCTCGGTCTCTATTCTCCTTCTCTCTCTCTCTCTCTCTCTCTCTCTCTCTCTCTCTCTCTCTCCTCTCTCCTCTCTCTCTCTATCATTCATTCACCATCCATCTTTCTCTCTCCTGCGCGTGTATCGTCTCATTTGATTCTTTTCTTCTTCTTTCTCGGAAGTAATGCTCTGGCTCGAAGCCAGTTCTACCGAAACTCTCGATGTTCGACATCCTTTCATCTTGCATACATGCTATGCTATGCATGCTATGTAGAAAAAACGTGATGATATGCATAAGTGTAAAAAAAATCCCACATTATTTATGTTGCAGAGATTAATCATTTTCCTCATATCTTATATAAGTATTCTTACCAAAAGTGAAATTGGCAAAAGGAGATATCCGTTATAAATATACTGCCACATATGCCACAACGAATATGAAAGAACTTTATCAACATAATTTTTGCGACTTAATTAAAGTTTTCTTATTATTCTCCGATTAGTATTGAGCAAGTATTTTACATATCTCCATTTTTAACACTATTTAAACTGACTTTAATTAACGAGTAATTAATGAAGTGTGACATCCATTGCGTGAAATTTGACAAATCCAGCTCTAAAGCTACGCCAAATAATCTACAGCTGACGCATTGTGCTCCACTTCTGTGATATCCTGTGTATATAAGTATCGTTATATTTCCCTCCGCCGCGCATCTGATGCTCTCCGTTGTCCCGCCGCCTTTTCTACAAGCTCGACTATTTCCATGGACTCGGAATCGCGTCGGAAACGTACCTGTTGAACCAACCACCGACTTCGATGAAATAATGACGAGTGGCTTATGCGCCGTCTGCAGCCACCGCCGCGCCAGCGGGAGGGCGCGGGAGAGCATAGGCCAGGATGCACCGTGCTGCGTTGCGCAATGTGCCACCCTCCCGTCTCACCTCCCCCCCCCCCCCCTCCCTCTTTATCCTCCCTCCTGCCTGCATCCAGACGAGGTATTCTCTGTCGGTGCGGAATTGCGTCGTCCTCTCTGCATCCTTCATCCTGAACACATCCTGCAGGATGAACGCGGCTGTGGTTTCGAGGAGACGAAACGCTTCGCTCGGGATAAAAGGATTTGTTTTACTGCCATGGCGCCGAGCGAGGAACGGGGACTGGGGGGGGGGAAAGGGGGATGAGATTTGAATAGCGTTGTCGTCGTGTCGTGTCGCACAACGGGCGGATCGCTAAATTGTCGGAATCGCGCGGCCGATAATTTGCGCCGCCTCACCATCGGTGGTTTTACGGCCGGGATTGCTCTCGGAACTCCTGGTCGCTCGCTTTTAGCTTTCACTATATTTCTAGGAAATTCCAAGCTCGCGTTTAAGTACATTTGTAAATGTGATATTTTCAGTGAATATAAAGCGAGTATAAAGAAAATGAAGTTAAATTGGTTTATTTCGAAATGCGCGTATTGATACTTTGCAATTAAAACAAAACGTTATACGAAGCTTTAAAATTTACTTCGTGATTAAACAAAATATTTTCGCGATAGGAGAATTAATGATCATATTTATTTTAGATAGAAGAAACGAGAATAATAATTTCCTTAGTTCTTCAGTGCTTTGTTTGTATGGTATATAAATGTGAGTTTTATATTAAAGCTTCGTTAATTTCATTCTTTTTTGTTTCTTCTAATTCTAAGAGAAAATTACGAACGCTGGTTTTAGAAACTAAAGATTCATTTTCCTACCTGCCCCCCTCCCCCCTGGGAATGGAAATATCTACTCCATTTATATCCCACGCGACAAGATTTCTAATTACGTGATCTAATCCACTCGCGACTATTACTCCGGTAAGAATTGATACTTCTTTCCTCCCCCTCATCTCCTTTCAATTACCACAATCCACATTCTATGGTAATAGAATGTTATAATAATTTGTCGATCTGTTTTAATTAGTTGTAATTATTTTAAGAAATTTATTAATTTTAATATATCGAGATTGAAAATATTATGAAAGATTTAATAGAGAAAAGGTTATTAATAAGCGAAATAGAAATGTTTAAAAGATTTTTTTGAGACAAATCCAGAACTGGGGAAAAATTGAAATAAATTCTGTAAAAATATTTATTTAAAGGATAAGGATCTATGAAAAATACTACTTGAAATAAATATTTTACGCAGTAAATATAAAAGTACTATTTGAAATAAGTATTTTGTGCGTAGTAAATATAGAAAAAAGCGAATTTACTATCAACATTTATCTATATAATAAAATATTTATTTGATATTTTGATATTTTATGATGAAATAAAATATTTTTATTTACTATTTTCTATTTGTATTGTTAAGAAAATAGAAAATAGGAAATAGAAATATTCTTTTGTTATGAAATATCGAAATGTCAAATAAGACTATCTTATTTTAAATAAATATTATGTAACGCTATATTTGCCTTTGTTGTATTTATTACACAGTGTACTTATTTGAAATAATATTTCTATAAACGTATGCTTTGTGAATAAATATTTCTTAAATCTGTTTTAACTTTTTTTCTCTCCCTGCATTGAAAATATATATTTTCTATCTTAATTATTTTCCCCAGCATAGTACAAATCTTTGCAAAAATAAAAAAATTGTTTTAATGATAATATTTGTAACTTTACGCAACAATATTTACAATCTTTTTTAGTATAAGAAATTTCAATAACTCCTCGTTCCCAAAACGAACGTCCTTCGATATCTATCCTCTAGCGCGCCAGCGAATGCTTCTTGCACGAGAGAATAAAATTCCTTTCGAATGTTCTGGCTTCTCACGATTGGCAATAATACCTCGAGCGAGTTCCATCCTACGATGATCTCATGTGTGCGTGTCTCGAAGCATCGCTTTCATACCGTTTCGAGAACGTAACGATTCGTAGAAATGCGTTACTTCCACATTTGTGATTCGTCATCTGAGCAGTTATATGACGATGAAGGAAGTCGTATAGGATTAAGAATGGAATGTCAAAACCTATAAATTTTATTACACCTATATTCCATTTTATTTGAACAATTTTTGTTTTAATGTCATCTTGTTTATAGATGGTTCTTCTCTTTCCCTCTCTCTCTAACTGATTCATTTTTTAATAATTGTAATATCGTAAACTATTTGATAATAAAGATGTTGAAAACAAAATGACACTCAAAATTTGTGCGATGGAAAAGGGATGGAATTTTAGCTTTAGAGACATTTGAAAAAGTAAATTTTTATTCAAAAATTTTTTAACAGGTTTGTCTAGAACGTAGGAAATATATTTTATAATGAAAACTCCATTTCTACATTATGGACTTCATAATATGACGGGACATTAATCTTTTAAAATATCTAAAATTATCGACGTTTTGCATAAATTCAACTCGATAATGAAAGGGTTAATAATCCGACAAGCTGATTTCATGTTTCAGCCAGAGTCGTAACGACCCGACCGGTGATCATGCCGCGCGTTTCACGGCGTGGTTTGAATTTCGACTTGAATGCGAGCCAATATGGGGTACATAACTCTGTGCCGACCATTAGTTTCGCTTTTACGAGGCAAATGAACCATGCTTGCGCTCGTAAGATCGTGGAGTTTACATTTTTAACGACGGAACACGTTCGCCCCCGGTGTGCATCGTGAATTTGTTTCGCGGTGAGCGAACGAGCGAGCGAGCGAAACCGCAGCGATCGATTCTCCGTGCTTAGAAGGGCGCTTCCTTTCGCGAAAGATAGATTTAATCCTAGGGAAAGTCTGATATGTAGCATAACATCCTTGGGATAGGTATAGCGATCTGTTACCAATCATTAAAAATATGTTCCTTTTAAACTTTAAATTTAGATTGCACATATTCGTACAACACTATACTCTCTCTTTTTATGCATTTTTAATTTAGTTCTTTAATTATACTTCAAATATTTTTCCTTTGAAGAGAAATCTTTACTAAAGTTTTCTCTTTGGTCTACAACCAAAAATTACTTACAACAATCAATTTTTTTTACAATTTTCTATAATTTTCCTATACAGTCAATAATTCATTTAATACTTTTATGAATATCTGAATTAAATATTTATTAAACACACACTCACACGTTAAAGAGTTTAGGTATTTATTATATTTATAAGGAAAATAGAAAATAATTATATAAAAATCGCAAAATAATTCTGTAAGTGTAAGCAAGAATTGTAGCGAATAGTCTCTCTACAATATCTAAATATAACCCAGACGGTTTAATTCGTATTAGTAACACTGATAACTTTTGATAATAAAGGGCAATGTTACAAGGGCATTGTGTCGTGTTACAATCGCTCCTGCGCTCCTCTATAATATCGATATATCGGAATCCCGATGAGACTCCTGGCATTGTCGACTGCAACAGCGCGGTTAGAGGTATTTCCTATCGACAAGGGAAGGACTTTAACTAGTTAAAGCCACTTTCAGTAAGGGTCGCATTGCCGTAACCTCTTTACGGAATTACGACCCTTATGGAAAATTTCGAAGGAATTCGTTGGCGACGAACGGAAACTCGTTAAATTAATTTGCCCCGAAAACGCGATACCATCACCAGCATAATTATAAAATTACGAGACTTACAGTAAATTGATTTATATGCATCTTATCAGTTCTATCTGATTAAATACACGACTAAATATGTTTATTATAATAACTACCGCTAATTCTTATATAATTTGATTTGATTTCAGAGCGATTGGCAGAGAAGTGAACAGCAGAAAACACACAGAGTAAGTTTTTTTTATAAATATCTTTATATATTCTATCATCTTATAACACTGTTTATTTTATCATTTTATGTAATTATAATAAACATTTCGTTGTATATACTAGTTAATGTAAAATATCACTATAGTCTCAGTAGTTGAATTGGTTGAGACACGGAATAATGGTTCAGGTTTGAATCCTGAAATGATATTTTCCGCTGTAAGTAAATTATTTACAGCTTTTTAAGATACTTATTAATATTAATATAATTAAATTGCTTGGCAATTAATTTAAATGTTACTATCCAAATTTGGTGTAAGATTACTTTTAAACATTGAAAATAATTTCAAGAAAAGAGAAGGAGAGGAGAGTGAAACTGGAAAAATATGTATAAATTTATACTACCGAATATTATTCAAGCATTAAAATCCAATTCCAGGCCGAAGAAGTTTTTACCTTCTTTAAAATTTTGTTATTAACCCTGATAAGCAAGGAATAAAAGAAATCCGACAGTGTCTTTTGACATCGCGTACAAAAGTACAAACATACTGACTTTGGACACCAGTTCATACCAATCACAAAATCGATATCTCACTAAATTGACGTAACATTGTTTGCCGTTGCTCCACTGTATCGCAATTGTATGTGTACAGCAAACGTTGACGTAGATGGTCACTAAAGTTCAAAGTAATTTCGGGTCGCGCGGCAAAACATTTAGCACAGATTCCTTAGCGTCCATTGACGATCTCGGAACACGTCCGCGGCATTGTTTGAGTTTCGATTTGAACACGGTCCAATATGTACCGTGTGGTACATAGTCGTCTATATTAGCTTCTCATTTGCCTGGTACACGCGATGTTACCCAGAAAGCGACCAATTAAATTAACTAATAATACACGTCGTAATCGTCTTACATCACGTACCGTTCGAAACGTCGTGATAAATTAACAAGGGCTATTAAGTATCGAGAATTATCGCATAAAAATATAATTAATTTTACGTAAATATTATTTAAAAAATTATAATTAATTATAAATGTTGTGTGATTATAACCGGGTATAAAAATCGTTTTAAGATATCTATATAATCTTCAGATACAATATGATAAAGTCGACTTTTAATTGAGAATCCGGAATCATTCTTTTCTCATCGTGCGTATGATTTTTTAAAATTACCGATTTACTGAGATTTCTACTTCGCTGAATTCGTCAGATTACATGCCAGAAAGTAGCGTTCTCGTTTTAAATCTGATTACGTGGAACGTACAGATAGGATGAACTAGATATTTACACCGTAATGTAAGAGAACCGAGTTATCACTCCTGATATTTTATATAGCGTAGAATTTTCAGATAAAATGAGAAAGCAATAGAACGCATCAAGGGGTAACGGCGAAACGGTAACATCTACCGAAGGCTCTCCGGGTACGCGTGCTTCGTGACATCATCGTTTGAGTCTCGACTTGAACTCAAGCCAATCTGTGGACCGCTATTTTGCCCTTCAGAGCGCGACGAATCGCGTCGTAAGGACGATCGTTATGGCGATTCACGATAAAATCCTTATTCCACGGCTCACCGCTGTCACTGTTGCTGCCATCAAGAGAGAAAGAGAGAGAGAAGCGGAACCACTTTCTTAAATATTATTCGTCCCGAAGCGTTCTATTATTTCACGCGAGACAGAAGCGGCCGGCAGGAATTTCGATCCTGCCACACCAGAGAATTTTCACCGAATACATTGGAGCCTCCATTCCTTTCTCTCTCTCTCCTCTCTTGTTTCTCTTATCCTTTTTCTTTTTTCGCCAGGACGAATACGTCCCTATCGACGCGAATCGAATCGGCAGAATTATGTTGTTGCGTCGGCAAAACGAGGTATCTCGTTCCTCGCGTTCGACGGGCGCTCTAGTGTTTTATGTAAAGATCGAACAATTTTATTCCACGTCCTCGAGTACATACACTCTTCTTTTCTCTCCACATGTTTTCTTTTTTCTCTCTCTCTCTCTCTCTCTCTCTCTCTCTCTCTCTCTCTCTCTCTCTCTCTTCCCCCTATCTCTTTTTCTCTTCCTCTCTCCTTTAGGGATCTCTCCTACCGTCGGTGCCATAAATTTCATCCGCGCTACCCCCCTTGTGCTTTGCACTGTTACTCGCCCATATATTCCGATATCCTAGAACTCAACCTTGTTCCCGCAACCCATTTCGAAGCACTCCCGCGGTTACTTTGGCTCACCCACCTTATACGTATATCGCGAATTCCGATATCGCGACCGCATCATACATCTATAGGTACATTTGGTAACTATATCTTCGTATGTGTCACATAGAACGGACAGGGCTTTCAGTTTCATCACCGTTTTGGACACCCGAGATGAGAGTACGATTATTTTATTCGTTTAAATTACATTAACACCTATGATCTGTAACATGCTCAATTGAAATTTAATCACTCATCGTATAATCTTCAACAAAATCGAATCAGTCACCGTCTGCGAATTAATTTACAAGAAATCTTATCATAAACCTTGAAAGTGATATTTTCATATTTATCGTAATGTTTATTGTGCATGAATTTGATACACTTTGTATATAAATTAATTATAATACATTATAATAGATTTTATACTATACACATAATTAATATTTAATATATAAATTTATGTTCATAAATATCGAGTTTATTTATTAAGATTTACTGAAAGTATTTTTCAGTCATTTACAGATTTTCAAATATTGTAAACTTTACAACCAAATGAGGAAAAGCACAAGTGGCGTACTTGATATTCGTGCTATTTTTTGCTAGAGCACAAGAAAAGGTATGATGTATGAAATAGACGTCACATTAAAGATGATCTATTATGAAACGCCAGAGTCCGATGTTATAAAAATCCATCGTCCATCTACCGACCGGACTTTTTAATACCTTTTTTTTTTCTTGGAAATCTCACGTTTCTCTTGTTTCGTTTTTACGTGCAACATCAACAACGATGTGTCGTCCTTCGCTTTTAATCCACCCAGGGAAGTCGATTCTCTCGTGCATCTCTCCTAGAGCGATTTTCATTCTATTTGCTTGGCTGCCGTTTAACGGCCATGCGCTGCTAAACCACCGCAATACGATGGATGCACCAAGGAAACCGTATTTTTCTCGTCTTTGATTTTTCTAAAAAAGGAACTCCATTTTATTTGTACAGTTACCATCGTATTCCGTACGAATCTCTTTTCTACCTCGCCGGACATTCCGATATCCCAGTGCTTAACCTTGTTGCCTAAACCCATTTCGGAGCTTTCTTTACTAGTCCGTCGTTTTTCTTTATTTATTTAATACAAAATCCCATGACGTATTGGTTTAGTGGATTTTCAAGTCATAGATTTAAATTTTCCAAAACGTCAAATTCGATTATCCGAAGCTTGTAAGATCATCTTTGGTTTTATTTTTATTTTTTTTTTAAATATATGTGTAATACGATCAATATCTTTTATACTTTATTTTGCATTCCGTATATATAGATATATGTATTAATATGTCTTAATTCACATTCCCTGCATATTTTAAAAAGCACAATCTTTTAGATACAATAAAGGAGGATGTTAAAAAAAAGAGTCGATTTTGTCTAAAAAAAAAAAGACTCCACCTTTTAACAAATTAAACCAATAGTGCGCGGTTATGAGAGTCAGTCACGGTAAATACGCAGATTAATATTTTTTTTAATAAGTCACATTTATTCAGTAAGTTAATTAATTAAAATCTTACATTCTACTCGTACTACTCAGAGATTTGAACTATCTTCAGTGCTGAAATTTTAATTTGTAAAAGAAATAGTATTTTTTAGCCTTTTGGATATGATAAAGTTATTACAAAGTTCATGTCGTTTGTAGAGAATATTTTGAATTTTGAGCAAGAACTGAAATTTGGATTTATGTATACACATGTTTGTGCTTAATTTTCGAGGTCTTTCACAAACGGTACGAATTTTTTAATAATTTTATTATTATATCCAGGAGGTAAAATTTACGTACAAAAACGTTATTTCCTTTACTTTTATTTTTAGGCAAAAATCGGAATTTTTATTCTTTTTTTTAACCTTCTCCTTTCTTTTCTTCTAATTTGTATGTGTGATTCAATATTCGATATGGTGATTTTTAACTTTCTTTGCCAACGATTCGCCTTTTCAGCGAGATGGATCTATTCGACCCGACGATTTCCGTAATCCGTAATCCACTCGATTCTCGCTTGTCGGCGTGAAATTTTAATACCAAATCGATCTCACCGCCACGGCTTTATCGCCTGTGCGCGATATCGATTTCGACCGTCGCGACAATTACGATTGACGTTTCGATACGTGATCGAGGAGCGGCCCGATCGGATTCCTCGCCTCGACGTTGCTTTCAACAACAATGGGGGGCTTCACCTAGCACAACCCGTTCTCCTCACGAGTTACCGTTCAGCGTCGAGTTCCATCATCACGAGAGACACACTTTCTTGCCAATAGTGTAACCCCACAAGTCTCGAGAGAGTTTTAGCATCGAAACGAAGAAAAAGAAAAAAAGAGACGGAAAGAAATAGAGGAAAAAAAATAAGGAAAGAAAGTCAAGAGGAAGAGAAGAATAAATCTGTTTATTATTCTGAGACACATACAAGCCTCATGAAAACAAAGATAGCGTAGAAACCAAGACTGAACGATACGAAGCAGCGAATGGTAAGAATTGAAATGATAAAAATTGAAAAAACAATCTAGAGAAGCATAAAAAATAAATACGGAGGTCGATATATCAGCGTAAAGTATTTGTTTTATTTAGGAGATTATGCAAGATTAAGAATATCCGTATAGACAACTATAACATTTACAATGATGAAGCAAAATTGCATGTATTCGCTGTAGCAAAAATAACTTGAATAATTCATTTTTGAAAGAACTCGATGAGAAAAATGTGATAGAAGAACAGTGGATCGAAGCGGAGGATGAAATAATCGAAATCGTGGTCGGCCGAAATAACGAACGAAGGGCTCTTGTCAGCCCTCTTCTGTTGCGGACGGTACTCTATAAAAGTGTGAATATTACGTCACTGTCTTTACGCGCTCAAATATTCGAGCCACGTCATAAATTTCGCGTAGTCGTATGTGCCCTATACACCGTTTCGTTATTTTGCCATGAATTTCGATATCCTGAAACTTAACCTTGTTCCCGGCAACCCATTTCGCAGTTCTCTCACTTGTTCCGGTCCGGCTTTCCCGACACCGGCACAGGCTCGTACACGTTACGCTTTCTCGAGAGAGAAATACGATCTGATCTGACGTTCACGTCGATGTTCTCCCTATCTCCCTATCTCGTTGTAATTCGATAACATACATCTGTTCAGAAGAATTCGGTACGAAAATCCGGGATTCGTTTCCGTTCAAGCCGACGAATGAATGCCAAATCCAGATTCGTCAACGTCCATAAAACTAGTTAACGTACCGGTGTACATTCATTCGGTGAATGACACGAATTTGTAATTTTAATTATATAACGTAATTTTACATGAACGTTAACTTTTATAAAATAAATGTAAACGAGGGACAGGATTGAATATGATTGAGTTGAAACTCAAGAATTAAAGAGTATTGATAAAATTTGATTAAACGAAAAGACATAAAAATTAACTTTACTCTAGTATAAAATTAACTTGCAACATTAACTGTTGCACGAATATTTGTAATTGATTTCTTCCCTAATGTTACGCTATTATTTCATGCCTAACTTTCATAAAATAAGTGTAAATGATACATGACCAAAAATTATATTAGATTCATTCAAGATCCAGCTTGACCGTAAGTGGCTTATTCTCATCGGTATTTAGTTTCAGAAATTTAATATTTTTCAAAATATTTTTAGATGTTCGGCCCATATGCGTAAAAAAGATACGTAGCATGGGGATAATAAATACCATTCCCCTGCGCCGCATCCATAAATGCAAATACAAATACATACATATTTATCGTCGTCATGAATTTGCAAAATAATTTTTTATAATATAATTTGAAATAAAATTTTCATATTAAAATAGATTTTTAAATAAAATATGCTTTTTTAAATAAAAAAAATCTTTACTAAGTTAATAGATCTCTTTAAAATTCATAATAAAAGTAATGCAAAGTGTTCTTGATTTCTATGCAAATGACATTAAGTAGAAAATACATATATATGTGTATATACAAATTGATATATGCAGCATTATGGATCCATGTATGTGTAGGTTTTTATCTAATTGGATACACACATAGCAGCCAAAGTGTTAATCTAATGCGAGCTTAAAGCAAAGATGATTCTGAGTTTTCATTTTTTCTACAGAATTTAGTAATTGATTGAAGTATAAACGTTGAAAATTATTTTTTCATTAATAATAGCGTAAAAAGGATAGAAAAAGGAGCGGAAGACAGAGAAAGAGAGAAGGAGGGAACCAAAATTAATGCGCTTCTTAGCAATAATATGTCACTTTCTTATCTATCATGAACGTACGTTAAATAAACATCAGAGAATCAGGAAATGTATATCGATTATTCAACACCGGTTATTGACAGATCTGTCAATAATATTCTTGCAATCGTAGTATTAATAGTTGACAGTGGGCAAAATAAGTATAAAAGATTTGCTACCACGAGATCGAGAAAGAAACCGCAATCGAACTATAAATAATTAATGAACTGTATCGGGTGATGAATGGTATTTACCGATAGAATCGTCAAAACTGCGAATAGCGCTGTTGCTTTCCGGGATATATGTATCTATACATTGCGTCGACGATCGGGTTCGTGCACGTTTCAATCAAATCTTCGTCGAACTTCGACGAATGCTGAATTCTTGACAGCACAGATGAACTGAACTTCACTCTTCCGGGAAAATCGGAAACGCGGACGCTTTCTTCGGATTTTGTCGTGCACCGAGCGATTTTTCCTCCTTGTATATATCTGTTCGGTAGTGCCGTTTGTGCCATAAATCCCATTTGGTTGCATACCACCCTGTTGCTTTTTCCTTGAAATCCTCTATAAACATCCCGCGCGATATCCTCGAACTTAACCCCGTTTCCGGGTGTCCCTCGTTTATTTCAGTTTGACTTTCCGTACACGCCGAATCCCATGACATTCCGGTCTCAGGAGAACGCAACCCGTTTGTAGGTCTCCGGTACCTACGCGCGGGTCATTGGCGACTCGATCGTTTTACGGCTGGCAGAAATTATTGAAAAACGATCCGGTTTCTCCCTTTCCCACCATTTCGTTTCCCTCTTGCTTTGTGAATAATGTAAGCGACAAATTTCCTCGCTGGCAAGTTGGCGAACAAATTCCGCAGCAAGTTCTTAGACGCATTTCTGTGAAATCCATTTAACAAAGAATAAGTGTAAATTATTTGATTAAATGTACATTAATGGTGAAGTTTATAAAAATATAGCATAAATAAAAATACTAATAGTTATGAAACAATATTAGCATATAGATCAATTTCATCTCATTATTATTTTGTCAATTCTAATATAGAGCGGTATAACATAAAAGAAAAAGATTTAATTAACTATACAGCATGTTAAAAACATGAAATGTGGATGTAGAGTTAACATTAAAGATTTAAAAAGCCATACCGTGTTAATGATATTTTGGTTGATACGCACCCGACAAATCAATGTTTATCAATACTTTACAATCCATGAAATCATCTTACTTAGATTGACTTTCTTTGCGTCAGTGGCTTTGCGTTTTAGCTGCGGAGGTTAAGTTGGACAGGCAATATAACATCACGAGTTTTAAATCCACACCATATTGGTGTTGATATAAACGTTAATAGAAAAAAAATTATATAAACATCGCACGTTAATACTTATATTTTTTTAAGTATTGAGTATTATAATATTGATAAATCATGTACAAAGAAATACATTGAAAGTAAGAATTTACCGTAATATAATATATATTTTACAAAATTTCTGAGTTTTTAAACCGGTTGTTACAAAAATTGACGAAATAAGACATAATAATAATTGCCTGTTTGCGCGGATATAATGGAATAATCCGAGACCCAAGTGGTCCGCGACTTCGATCGATCGTTGTTGATACGCCATCATCGTAAACCGCATTCCCTTATCGTATCACCGTGTGTATCGGGATATGTCACTGCGGATACAAACTATTAAATTACAACGGGCGTCGGTCGCGTCGGTGCGCACGGACGTCAGCTCGGATATATTCCTTGCCGAAAAGGACGCGCTAAGGAAGTTATCGTGTTGCGTAAGCCGCCTGCAATTCCGTATCTCGTACGTGTCCTCAGCGTTCCGGAACACAGACTGCCATCCGGCGTTTCTGTAATCAACGACGATGCTCTCCCGCTTATCTCTGCGCGAGTCGTGCCACCGTCACAACGTTGCTACGACTTTGCGTGATCTCGGGCAAAGGGTCGCTCGAGAGAGAAATGGAGAGAGAGAGAGAGAGAGAGAGAGAGAGAGAAACATCCCTCTCAGTGACATTGCGAGGCGGGATTACTAGGGCATTAGCAGTTAAATGTTCCGTTAAAGAGAAGACTAAATGCGAGTTTTCTTCGCGTCGCGCAGGTGGAATTATTCACGATTCTGCGGCGGTTCGCAAACTGACGACGATTTAAAACACTCGAGCGTCGCGTTTCCAAAATTAAGATCTGTATTCATGTGTCATACTTTTAGCTCCGTACGCGGCCATATATATCATTCCCCAGCTCGTGTACCATATTAAATAAACGTCTGGATCTGACGACTGTATTTAGTGCGACGCGCGGGAAGTATGACCTTTCGCTTTAAATTTAGCGCGGAAGGGTCTTAAATCATTCGTTGAATAATGCGGAAGAGGCATTAAAAATTGGTTGTTCTATTATCGACGTTCTTAAAACAGAAAGCTCACATTTCTCCATTGCACAGAAGCGGTCTTTTTTATAAATAAAATTTTTGTTTTCCCCACGTCGGAAGAGATTATTCTCGTTACAGTTTATCGATACTTTATCAACACGCAAGACTTCGAGCTTTATCTTAATAGAAATTGTCTAATATGTATCCAATACGACTATCATTAATATAAGAGCCAGATCGCGACTCAGCGAGAATCATCACTCGCTCGCGATGTACAGCCATCCTGAAATTGCGTAATCTCGTTTCCTTCCCGCTCGTAAGCAAGCAAGTATCGAAACTTTTCTATTTATCCTAGGTGCGGCGAATTCACAGCGACGAGCTCTCTCTTTCCCGTGAGTTCGACCAATCCCGGATATGTATACCGTATACTGAAAAGACCGTGCTTTGCCACATCCAAAGTAATCTAATTCCGCGCTCTTCGAAAGATCCGCTTCTTCCTCATTTTTTTTTTTTTTTGTCATTCGTGATTATAATTTTTTTCTCATTTCGATATGACGCGTTTCCGCGAATTCTGAATTCGGCGTGAAGGTGGACCGGCGACATAATGTAATAATATAATAATCGAGGTCACCGGGCATGTACACCGACCCCTCAGGATCGTATTGAATCTAAAAGCAAGAAAACGACAGAGAGAGAGAGAGAGAGAGAGAGAGAGAGAGAAAGAGAGAGAGAGATGCTCTTTTATTGTACATACCCCAAGCTCACACCAGTATTCTGGAACTTGCGCTACGGCGAGAGCTCGTTTCCCGTAACCCATGTCGAATCTCGCTCGTTTATTCCGGTTCGACTTCGCTATATGTATAGTGTAGCAACACGCCCGCTCCGGGAATTGCAGATCGCGGGACTCTCAAAGTCCACTCGTCTCGCTCACGATAACCCAATAATGTACCCTTAGTTTACAAAGGACAGCGGCGAGCGAGCACAACATTGATCCGGTAATTAATTCTTTCGACTGGAAATCATCGCATGTGCTGGTCGTTTGCGAGAAATCTGAATACTATGCAAAGTTAAGGCTCAATCAATCTACAGGAACGTATGTCTCTATTTCTTAGATAATTCCACAAATTAATTCTTTCTGTTTGCGAAAGAATTCAACGAGCCGATATAGAAAGCAGAATAATTGTGACAGCGAGAGGAGAAAAACACTTGAATATTGTTCGGTAATCAAACTAAATATATCAATGAAGCATAATGACTACGCATTTAACAGTCGTCATAAAATTATAATGGAACCGTGATTGCTAATTCATTGGAAATATTGCAGTGTCATATTTAATTCACGCACACATAGTGTCACAATCACTGTAATTGATTCTACATTATGAAAATCTACTCTAGTCAGTTTTACTTATCGATCCAATTGTAATCTCTTCAATATATGTAGTTATAGTATATCAATTATATGAATGTTTCACAGATTAGGTAAAACTGTGTGTCTAGTCATAAACTGTACGTATTTGTGTGTCCAGAAAATTGACTTTTGTTATTATCTTGCCATTTCTCCGCTGGAAATTTAATCTTTTATACGGAAATTTGATAAACGCGAAGTCCATTCATATGGCGAATTCTCACTGCGTCTCGGGAGTCGGTGGAAATAAAGAATACATCGCGTATATAAATTTTTCACACTATCTGTTCATTGATACGTGATCCTTTTATGAAGCGCCGAATCGACTTCGAAGCCAACCGGGTTCGCAGATCGAGCTGCGGTAACGAAGGTTTTTAGAAACGAGATCCAATAACCGGTGCGGAGTTTTACTCGCGCGCGCGGCTATGGGCGCGTAATTTGCGCGATTTACGAGCGTATCGAGCGTGGAAATCAAAATTGCAGCTCGTGCGGTGGGAATGTGAAGCTCTCAAGGAATCGGTCGAAGAAAACCCATGAAGCGTCACGCCGCAAATTCAAAGTCTCAGAAAAATTTCCGCTTTATCGGAATTTAACATTCTTGACAGACTGTAACTTGACAATTTCCTAGAAATTGCATGTCTCCATAGATTTTTGAAATTTGCTTAAGGTTCATATATCTCCTTTGCTTATTATGCATAATTATTATTTTAGAATTAATTCTCTGTCTTCTATGAAAAGAACATTAGAAGAATAAATTAAAAGATTGACAACAATTGTCTTTTTTCTTCACATTATAAGTAAGAGCTAGTTTAATTGATGAAGAATGAATCAAATAATAGAAAAATTCTATTTCTAATTAAAGAGGATCTTGGTAATCAATAATGCTATAGATACAAATATGCAAATTTGTAAATACTATATATCTGAAAAATATATTTGCGAATTTGCATACGAAATTATTGAACACCAAAATCTGCTTTGATCGAAAAATAGAATTATTTAATTTTGACACATTATTGAATTTCTACATCAACGTTTTTTTATGCATTTATTCTCAATTGCCTCAATTAAATGATTTAATTTACTTTCTGCTTTTTTACAATTTCAATAAATTATTACTTTTTCTATTGACTGTCTATAATAGTATTCACTTAGTTTAAGAACTAATAAACTGTCGCACGTCTTAAACATAGATTTAGAAAAGGCGGTAATCATTGCATTTGAAAAATTTATTCTGAGTCGAGCACATGAATGATTTAATGATTTCTTTTTTGGTATGGCTGATCAAGGATGACAATTAGCTGAATAGATCGATTTTTACGTTCACATATATAATAAGTTTTGTATATACATTACATTTTTAATTATAGTGCACTGATTACAGCTGTTTATATTTACTTTTACTTGCCCTTACTTTCTAGTTATAATTCATTATTTGAATTTTAAGAGTCCATTAATTAGTAGATTTTATCGTTGATAAGTTCTTAGAATTTTTACACCTATTTTGATATTTTTGAACAATCAGATAGACTTTTGTTAATATCACTTAACATATAGCTCTTATATATTTACAACCGGAAAATTCTATAGTAAATAGACAGATGTTGTTTCTTAATCGAAGTTGGATTCTGCAAGATATAAAAGTGATAATAAAACTCGTGATTCCTAATGGACATTGAGGCACATGGAGCTTTTGATTTAATGGTCCCATCAATCGTGAACGAATCGGAAAAAGCAATGTTCAGTTGCGCCCAGTTCCGGTCTGATTCCTACCGGAAGTAAAGATCGCTAAGCGCCGTTCTCCAAAAATTATGTGTCTAGGTATTACGACCCGAGCATTATAGTCGAACGACGACTTACTGCGAAACCAAAAAGTATGGTCTGCTCGTTTTCTTTCTCGGTTCGTTGTGTCGAGCTATGTAACTTTAAAACGCATGGTCTATAAACTAAATTTTTACGTTTGGCAATATCCGATCCATAATACGAATATTACTTTTCCACTGGTCAATTTATAATAGCAAAGATATTGCAGTGTAACATTGTATTAATTTCTTACATTGATCTACGAAATATAAAATGTAACGATCGCGTCAAAAGATATGCATTGTTGAGCCAAGACAGTTCTCGTCGAGAATCTTCGAAGGGGAAAAAGAGCGTTGTGAAATTTGATTTTCTCCATTCGAGCGTCTCACTCCGAGCGATTGTCTGCGACCAATAAAAGCGATAAGCGAACGCTCGCAGGGGTTAAAAGTAAAATTCGTTTGTGGAGTCGCTACTCGCGAATGTGGTGATATATCTAATGCGCCGTAGCAGACGGTAGTAACGCAATAATGAACGTACTCCGGAATTTCCTGGAGACCATTCCTCCCCTCCCCTCCCCCCCCCCCCCCCCCCCGTCGCCCCTGTTCGCATCGTAAATTTCACCGCACTTTGTGCTGCGCTCTGCAATTTTACCACGGATTCCAATATCCCGCGACTAAACCTCGTTCTCGTAACCCACGCCGAATCTCCCTCGTTTATTTCGATTCAACTTACTGCAGCTTTCCCTCTTAGTCCCACCCCCGCTCGTCCGCGCACCCTGTACGTGCTCCCCGTAGCCATTTCCCCTGGGGGGAGGGAGGGGACGCCGTCCGCTCCTTTAGGCTCTTCAAAGACTGTTTGTGGTAATTTAGTCGCGTCTTCGGATCACAAAGGCCACCCGGTAGAAAATATTTAAATTCTAATTCGCCCTTCTTACACGTGGCACTCTCTCGCGAGCGTGCCCTTGCTTTAACGTGTAATAAAGTCTGCGCCTAGTAACCCACGGGAAATATTATACATTTACATGGGGAAGAAGGGGGTCAACGAGACCTACTTCCGTGCAAAGAGGTAGAGTCGCTCGCTATTTCGCAAAATGCTAAACGTGGCTTTGTCCCGTGTCGCATCTACGATCCGACGAGAGTATTTGCTGTATTTTTGATGCGTTTTCTTAACGTTGTTCTTTATTATTCCGAAGGAAATACATTAACTTGCACCTTTTTTTTTTTCTTCTACCCTCCCTTCCAACACTTTTCTCTCCAACACTTATTTTTTTTATTTGTTATACTAAAAACAAAAAAAAAAGCAGGCAAAAGTTACCTTTAGCATTCTATGCATACATATGCATATTTATGCGGCAATTGCGAAGTCTTATCGCCGTTAGATTCTCGAGGTAGAAACTTCGATAATTTAAGTAAACGAATAATCTTATTTAAACGTGTATTTAAGCTTACGCATAAAGCGATGGCTTACATATTTCATTTCTAAATTATGCATGAGCGCTCGTTTTATTCCTTTCTCTTGCTCTCTCGCGAGATGTTACGACGAGCATTGCGTTTATTTATCGAGCTTGCGCTCGCTCGAGAGCTTCCGTACGAGAAACATAATTTGGCAATGTTATCCAGCGTTTCCTTACCAGAGGAATGTAACTGCGACGTACGCACACGCTTATTTAGCAGACGGGGAAATTGTTTCTTCTCCGTTTCCGACCTGTCTAATCCGAACGTATTAGTCACGCAACGGCTACCTAGGTTCTCCCGAGTTCTCCTGAGTCGTGCTCGAAGGTTTGCTTGAGGGAATTCCGTCTCCGGGTTTCCCCGCGTGAAAGTCCGCAATCCGATTTGTCCGTCGCTGTAGTGTACATGGCCGACAGCGACTCGGTCCAGTTGTAACTAGTCGCTGGCTTCGTGACGCCAAACGATCGGCAGAAATTTCCGGGCATCGTATGATTATAATGCAAGTATACTCCCGTGCTTTAATTCGCATTACAAAAGCTTATATACCCAGATCTCCCGGAGAACCGTCCGACTCGACTGTCAAGGGATAAATCGAGCCTTAGCATTCTGCAGCAGCCACCCACTCGCATCTAACGTGATACATTTGTCTTTATCTTCGGTCGTTATCTCGGTTGCGAGCGTATCTCCCGCAAACTATTCCCACGTGAGTAAGTAGCTCGTTACGTGCGGGTGTAGCTGTATGGCGTCGTCATCTCTCTGCGCATTTCGTCCTCTTTCGGCGGAAAAATAGAGATCTTCGAAATTATGCGAAATTATGTATCAGCCCCTCGGCGAAGTGATTTCTTAAAATCTCCATTGGGATATATTCGTATCGCGAATGGTATCTTAAAATTTGATTACGTATGAGCTACGTAAATTTCAGTGTGCTCTTTTGTGTATATAATCGGACAAGTATTATATGCACACTGGTAAAAGATATATGTACGTTTTATGTTAAGGTGCACTGTGTTAAAAATTTTACATTTTACATGAAGATATGTATGCCCTACGGACGAACGAGATTAAACCTTCGCCGAGCGAAACAGCCTCAAAATACGTACGATACAACTCCAATTATATGACGTAGATCGCGGGTAGCCTCGAGGGTCAGTAAGTAATCAGTATACACCGTTACGAATTAATGAAAGATTACTCTCGCAGGAACTGTCGGTTGTTATTACTGTACATTCGGAAGTACTTTTACACATTACAAACGATGCAGCGAGAAGCCAATGTAACCTAACAAACGTGGTGCTATGCATCATTTATAAATTTTTTCTCAGTGCTTAATAACGGGCGCGATTTATGTAACATTACGCGACTTCCTCGTCGACAAAACAAGCTGGCGGCGCTCACGCGAGTATAAATGCAACATAGATGTGTAAAATGTGCAATGACGTGTACATCATTATCGCGGCGCTTCTCGGATATCAACACATGCTCGATATCCACGCGGCTCCTAACGAGACTCCGGAGTCACGATCCAATTTCGACTTGCGATTCAAAATAGCACGTCCTCCCGTAAATATGTCGAGTAGGATGACGAACTCTCATAGCTCAGACCCGGAATATAAGAACTCGTTACGCATTCCATTCCACGACACATTTCAGTATCGCGGAGAATCAAACCTTATTCTTCCTAACTCACGTTTCCCTCGTTTATTTCAACTTACTCCGTTTTACCTCCAAGTCACCTTTCTCTATTTCTCTTTCTCCTCCTCCTCCTCTTGCTACCCCCGTTTCTTTCGCCGCAGCTGCTTCCGCGGACCGCGCCGTATTTGCTCCTTCTACGTTCAAACATCACGGAGTTACCTCTCTACCCACTTTAACCCGCGAACGAAGTTGCGCGCGATGTGCAACGTCTTTGGTGATTTTTGAAAGCTGGAAGAAACTACGTAAGAGATATCTACTGTTGACGGTATTTTTTTGCTCTCAAACGGTTCTGATTCTGAGGTAAAAGCAGTAAATCTACGGTCTGTTTCAACATTGTAATATACCATTAGGTAAGCCAGACATTATATCAAGTGCAACACACGCTGATGTCACGGTAGTAGGTATCTTTAGCACAGCGGAATATGACTCAGTACTCAGAAGCGTATTTCACCATCAGCCGGGAAATACCAAGTCAATTAGAGATTAAAGAACACGGGAATAGCGCCAAAAAGACACGTGCGAATATATTTATAGTAGAAGTTAATTCAAGTATATAATAAGGGGTATATTACTAGGTTCTTCGTTCCCGCAGCAGACCGCAGCGTCGGGTTACCTACTTTAATCCGTACCGTCACGTACTTTAGCGCGACTACGTGCGGAATTAATTAGCTTGACCGATCTTGGTCGACCCCAGGATGGATCGATTCTGACTGCGCGAGAAGAAAGCGAAGGATACCCGCCAAGCCCCGAAAGAGTTCTCCGCGAATTCTATCCTCGTGCACGTTCCCGAGCCACCCTCTATTCGCCCCATCCGCCCTGGGAATGTATAACGCTCGTTGGTCCTTCAGATCCCGCCTGCGGTAGTCACTTCTCGTCCGCACTCCGGCGGGCTCAAAGTCTGCCAGTGACGGAGCAGATACTCTAGCTAGCGCGTCGCTCTATCTGCCGAGCTCTCTCTCTCTCTCTCTCTCTCTCTCTCTCTCTATTTTGCTGCGAGCAAAAGCCAGATCTTCCCTTCTTGTTCTCTCTCTCTCTCTCTCTCTCTCTCTCTCTCTTTCTCCTCTCTTGTCGTTTCCCTTGGCAACAAACCACCCTTCGTCAACCCTCCGCTTTGCCAACGTTGCCAACTTTTCAAAACACTACACTCTGGAATAGCATGAGGATTATAGTATTTCGCACATCGCAATATAGAGTATTTCGAGTTTATAGCGAGGAATGGTTACAGCAGATGGAAGTATCGCACGACTGGTGGAGACCATTTTGCTTAGAAATATCTGAATATAAAGCACGCGATTACAATTGGAGATAACAATTGTAGAGTGAAAATTCGTGAGAAAAGAGAGTTAAGAGCATACTTTCTCACAATTTAGGAATCTCATTATGCATATCGCTTCTCTTTTAATGCATCTGAAAACTACATCTTCTATGACATAACATGATTATTTTACAAATGATCCAGACTCCAACGAGATTGAGTGAAACTGGAATTCGGTAATGTAATTTGACGGGGAATAATAAATTTTGGTTTGAAGAGGAGGAAGGATCGGCTTGGAAGGTTACAGACCTAATGTCAAGTACCGTAATTTGTGAGAGATTGCACAGCACGTCACGACAAAACCATGGCGTAAATGCTATAATTATAGTGCGGTTGGCAACGACGCCCTGCCTATCCTCTCGACGTGCACGTGTCTGAAGCGGCCTGGTGTTCGTCCGATCGTTATTGCGGAAGTAACCACCCGCTGTTGTCCCGCGATGGTCCCGAAGAGAAAAACGCGTCGGGCGGAAGTCACGAAAAAGCTGCGAAGTGCAGCCGACGACACTCTCGACGGTCCCTCCCGCGAACGTCGTCGTGAACACGTCGTCACGCGAGGAGGGTTGCGAAGCGGCGGAAAGGGAAATGAGAGCGGTACTCCCTCCCTGTAACACCCTCAGGTTTTCGAGAGGGCAGAAAAAGGTTCAATTAAAGAGAGCTGCTTTGGAAACTGGAATTTTTCGTCGAATAGTTAACGTCGTTAACGTCGAATACGAACTTTAGAATTTAAAAGTCGTTTTTTTTAATCCCCTGGAGTGGCTGCGTACGCTGACTGGAAAGTGGGTTTTGTTGCTGAGTACTTTTTGCTCCTCATTCTCAGTTGTGGATATGTTGTTGATTTTACCGGAATGTAAATCAGACACAAATAAGGAAAATATTGCAATGTTACAAATGAATTTTTAAGTAAAAGCGCTGACAACACTTTTACATATATTGATCCCCAAGCGATCATAATTATTTAAAATAGTTACACTGTAGAAAATAAAATGTTAATTTTAACATTTTTGCATGTCTCAGAAAATCCACTCAGCGTCTTTGAGTTAAAATTAACTTTTTTTTTACAGTGTTTCGTGATCTCTGAAAAATACTTTAGGGAAAATGTCCATATGCCACAGGCATCTCTCTTTCTCTCTTTAAATATAATATTAGTTTGCTATTTTATCATATGTTATTTTTAAACGAGAAAATATAAGCATTTTCATATGATCCATTGAGTGTATAATTAAATAGTAACGTATGAATGCTCTTATATTCAGCACGTTCGATTATATGTCACATCAAATGATTGAATCGAAAGCGATTATAAAATAATAAACTTGGTTTGAAGTGTGGTCTTTTAGAAAATATAGAACGCGACGAATATTCGAGCATTCGATATATTTAGGACGCTGCTAACGTATTTGGTTACCCTATTTTAATATTTAAAACGGGAAACAGGATGAGCTGAGTTCGGCCTGACGCATCTGGCGGTGCGTTAATTGAAGGATGAAGGATAAGTGATCTATGAACCATTAAATTGTCTGATCGGCATTTTAACCGAGTCGATGGAGAATGCGTGATAAACGACCGTCGCGTCGGTGTCACAAACAGAGAGAGATCAATTCATAGCGATTTGTGATCTATACGAGTAACGCTGATACTGCGAGGAATATGTTTCTGAAGGAAAGATGAATTTTAACAAGATTAAATATCTATATTATATTTAAAGCAAATTAGTGCGAAGAGAACCAGATTCGGTCAAGGCGAATCTTAGTACTTAATAATATTTTTGTGTGAATTTTTACAATTTCCAGTTCAAGCAGGCGAGCGCCAATTATTTATTGTTCTTAAAACATAGTCTTATAACTAGAATACGTAATATCAGAAATTAAATTGGCAAGCAATTTAATATTACTAATAAGCGTCTTTAAACCACTATAAATAATTTATTGTAAATAAAAAATTTTGTCTTAACCAGGATTCAAACCTGAATCTCTCGAATTGCATGCGCAAGCATTAATTGTTAATTAATAAAATCCGCCTTAACAAGTATAACCTTCTTCACTGATTTATGTTGAATATTTTTTGATTAATTTTTATTTAATAAAGATTATGTGTTAATGTAATTATTATATATACAGTCTTTTTTATTGTATCTACATACACTAGAATTATTATAAATTCCACACGTGTAAATACGATCATGATAGTGTAAAGATTATTTATGGACTAGTTTCTCTGACCAGAATCACATTTTGCTAATTTAGTCGCTCTTATCTGACTTCTCAATTAACCGATTCAATTGCTCTCGACTATCCGCATCCGGATCGACCGAACGGGCGATCCGGACATCTCGAGATATCGCCGCCGGAACAATTCGCGAGCGCGCCATGAATATAGAGTAAATAGTTCCGTACAGTTATTATTACACGCGTTATTAGGATCGCAGCCGCAGGAATATTGAAACGTATGCTCGCATACGAGATATTTGTAAGTGGAGAGTTAGCGATCGTGCGGTTCAGATCGCCCAGGCAATTCCGCCATATTGTGGATTCGTGCCGGAAATATTTTCGCGTTGATTACAATTCGCTTTTAACGCGATAGTTAGGGCAATTACAACGGGTGAGCACGGTGTAGATTCATCTCGGAGATTAAAAATCGCTGATGTCCCGGCGCACTTAATCTACAAAAGTGCGCTCCACGATCCAAAATCCGCGTGTTTACACGTGCGATTACTGCTCATCATCCTCTGCTACCGTTAAATAATTTCGTGTACGCCTTTATCACGATTGTTGGAAAGTCATTATGTCAATATATCAGAGGTAAATTCGGATCGGATGCAGCGATCGATAAACTCGTTTATGCGATCTTTTCTGTCAATTTCTCATTTCTGATTTTTCAAAATTATTAACAGCTCTAATCAATGCTGCAGACAAACATTTGTAAACAATGATTATCATAAGTCTCTGTGATTTTTCCTGGTTATGTACAATACAAAAGAAAAATTCGCTCTCTCGCGAGTTTTTGTTTGCCTACAAATCTCACGAAATTCTCTTCCTTCTATTTTTTTTTTCCTTCGCTGACGTTTGTGAAGCTCGTAAAACAAAACGCGATCGACGGTTTCCCGAGACGTCTGCGTCGGAAATTTCGATCGATGAGGCGCATTTAAGCGGTGGACAAAGCGCTTTCGGAAAATAAGCCGCGAGTTTTTCTCGCTCGGTGAGTCAGAAGTTTAAGTGGCCGAGCGCGAAAGTAGAAAGAGAAAGAGGAAAAAAGGTCCACTCGGACCGAGAATACGAGAAAGAGAATAAGGACGGTACGAATGGGCTTTGACTTTCTATATTTGCGGAGAGAGACCAGCTCGGGATTCGCGCGCGTGGAAACCTTTCATTAATTTCACAAAGGCCGCCACTTGACCCCTTAACCGTTGCCAGCGATTCTTACGTTTCTTTTTTTCTTCTTGTGAGAGAAAGAAAGAGAGAGAGAGAGAGAGAGAGAGAGAGAGAGAGAGAGAGAGAGAGAGAGAGAGAGTTCTGGCCAAGAAATTGGATAAAGCGCAATGGCAACGAGCGGCTTACGCTCAACTCATTAAACGCAAACTGGACGAACGTGGAAACTTGTATTTCCGCACAATCAGCGCCAAACGTAGCATTTAGTAAATAAGATTCAAACTGTTGCTATAAATAAGAATCAGGCGGTCGCATTAGCGTTAAACTTGGATGGAAGCGTAATACTCTCTGAAAGTGCCATCAATACAACACTTCTAACTGTAACCATTATTTACTGTTTTTAGTTTCTATTTATATAACTTAATAAAAGACGAATGGAATACCGTTATTTTTATGAAAGTCGATCCGGTTAAAACGAAACGATTTTCGAAAATGGAAAATCGACATATTTAATCCGCTCGGTCGTGCTCGTTCGTAATTTTCGCTAGGTAGTAGTGGCCTCTTCTCTTATTTACATGTGCTTACACTATCAGTTTCTATTCGCGGCACGATTCGCCGGTCCCAACTAACTGAATTCGCCAAATTCTCAATCGAAAGTCAATAATTGCACAGTTGGATTTGAACTCGTGTAATTCGACTGTGATCGGGGGAACATCGGTTAATCTCGACCAGGTACACAGAGCCGAGGCGCTTTTGTACAACATTTTCGCTTTATCTTCACGCCGCCACACGTTGAGGACTCCTCGTAACTTCTCTCATCGCAGGCTGCCATTAATGTAAATATTGTCTCAGCGCGCGCGTTAGTTAACCGCGTTCACCTCGTCTATTCGACCACGTATTCTCAAGTATTTTATTTATTTTTCCACGCTGCTTATCTATCTTCTATGTTCGATTAATAATATTCGCTTGGTTGATTTGCCATGCGGCGAACATTTCCTTACAATCGCTAATCTGATTTACTTCGCGAGAATTCGATTTTCATATTCAAGTCTTGGTAATCGAAAGGTTTTCACCGAGATAAGGTGCAAATTTTTATCATAAGATATCTCTTCTCTTATATCTTTTACACCTTTTTCATTATTATACATTTTTAATCGCGACTGAATAATAATTAACTCGAAATTAGTATCAGAAATTGCGATTTCACAGCTTAATGTTAATTGAAAAACATTATTATTATGACATAGACACATCATTAAGTTAAGAAGATTTCATTATATTACATCGGTCGATTTTTTCTTGCTGCATAATGAAAAGGAAGATTAATACTCTGTCGATTTAATGTGACACAAAAGATTTTTACGATGAATTGGTTATTATTAATTCCATTAGGTGCTCCTCGTTACTAATTCAAAGAATTAACGAAGAATAAATCACAGATCCATTAGGTTGCGAATAAAATTGTATATATTAGATAACATTGCTTAAATTTTATTTAATCATTAAGAAATAAATATTACATAATTTAACTCTCTTATACTAAATGTAGGAGAGAAAGATTTAGCAGTTATTAGTCGCAACGTGATGTAACTCTAAAATCATTAAGTCTTTGTGGTCGGTAAATGGCTCGTGAATTATATTGGCGACAATGTTAAGTTTCAATTATTACAATTTCTTCCCCGCGAAAATTACAGTCCGCGGTAATGGCTAAAAGGAACAGATTACAAGGCTCGTTACTTTCCCGCGGTGTCGATAAATTTTCAAAGGCCCTCGTAAACTAAATGGAGCTTAAAATTTTTCGCCGAAGCTTTTCTCGCATTGACGATCTACATTCTATATATTTCACTGTCTACTATGTCCATCGACACGTCGAATAATAGAGAAGCTTTATCTGTGCCGAAAAGTGATTCGTCGTAATCCGTTTAATATAGTGCGTTTGAGATTACGAGCCGACCGCGGCTCGCTAATGGCGAAATTTTTTGCTCGCGTTAACGACGGCGCGAGCGATTAATAAAGCGCAAGAGCGCACGGTGGAGAGCGATTGGCTTGAATCGCCCTCGAAACAATCGTATCGCAAACTCGTTTTATCAACGACTAACACGCCTCCCGCGCGCCTGTTCGCTGCTGCAGCCTACATTTTTATCGCCGCTTTCGCTCGCGCGTTTGTTCACATTACGAAGTGGGACTTTTATTCTTCGATAAATCTCATAAATCAAGGCAGAAAGTTCCCCCGACGTCTAAGTGAATTGGACATTTGAAAAATAACGCGAGTTAAGCGAGGTAAGTGCGTATGCGGGACAAGTATGTAGGGTGATTGAGAGTTACTGAGCACCTCTCTTCCAACTTTGGATAGAGATTTCTAACTTCTCTAAGGTGGAGGACCGGAGAGTAAAATAGCATTAAATTTATTAAAGAAGTACGAAGATATTACATGCACTCGCTCCCTACGTGCACTTAGTTTCACGCGTTCTAAGTCATTGTTACTGTCAAAAAGTTGCACGTAATATTCGAAGATTTCGTAGAAACCGAAATGGATCCGAATTTCGGTCAATCTTGTTCACGCTATTAATACCAAAAGTTGTTGTTTCTCAGTTCGATGAATGCGGTGATAAAAAATCGCGGTCTTATCATCTCGCGTTGTTTTGGTATTTATACTAATGTTCCATGCATTTACATGAAACGCTCGGCCGAAGTGCCGATAATGTAATAATCAAAATAAAAAAAAAAATAGGATAATAGACGCGCGGAGAAAGATGAATGTAGGTCGCTTGTATACGTATATACGGCGCGATGCAATAATCGCGGAAAAGCCGCGGGAGTCCTTGAACGCGCACAAAGGAAACGTAACTCCCGGGCCCGGTGCCGATAAAAGAGTGCGAAATCGATCGGCACGGCTCGCCCACGCTGTCGTTGTCGTCGATGTAGCTTCTGGAAACTGGTTGTGAAACGCGAGCCCTCTCGCGTATAAATATCTATAAACATACCGTATATTTGCCCGCCCAGAGAAGCACCTGTCTCCAGGTGAGCGCGCATCGTCGCCATGGAATAAATTCGCGAACGCGAGCGCACTCGGTATGGAATAATATCCCATAATGGAAATGTTGCAATCTTTGGAAAATAATATTTATTGTGTCGCGCGCGGAAAAACCTGCGAGTATTTTTACGCGAGACGGCCGGAACGAAACGCCGCGGCGACGCGTTTAACGAAGCGCGGTTACGTCACGTATAACTACAAAATTGTCTCAGGATTCTTCCATTGCTCTCTGTTTTTTTGTCGTAAATATTTTACGCTCCTAAACGGATGTATAGTTCATTTAGACAGTTTATTCGCGATGTATTTAACAATGCATTTAATTTCTCGCCACTTTCGAATCGAAAATATTAATAGGCAAATATTAATAGGCGTTCTCTACGGATACGAAGCTGTTCTGCTGTTTTTAGTTTCGCAAAAACTAAACGAATTTTAAACAACAAAACGAATTTTAGCTCGAGGATATTGGCATGTTACAAACTTTTTGAGGAAGATGCATATTTTTCTAACTCCAGATTTAAATCGAAATCCGTCGAGACGAACGTCTCGTACATAGATTACTTGGATATTCAATTAACTCGCCACTTCATGTAAATACATGCGCATTCTTGTCGAGATCGCGACTACAATTAATCGCGCAAATACAAGCAGTCGCGCTTGAGAGGTAGATATACACGCTGGCAAACGTCACGAATCGAACGCGGATTTATTTATGCAGCGATCGAATGCGCGTTTTATGTTTCGACGGTCGGATACAATGCAGATTTATTCTGTAAGCTGGCGTTTACGCGACGCTTCGCTGATCGAGGAACGATTTTTCCCTTGCCGTGAAAACGGACAGGCGGAAAAGCCGGATGAGACGCGAAAACTCGATACATATCCGATGCGAATATGCCGTTAAATCGACGGATTTCGCGCCCACCCACCCGGGATAAGACCGCTTAATTAACCATAATTACTTGTACCCTCGAGAGATCTCTTCTCAGCCGACCTGCTGTCTGCAACTTTGGCTTTCTGCTTCGCGTCTCGATCGGGACTGCTAATTAAAATTAATCCTTAAAGTTTTTATCAGTCCGTGTCCATCGATTGTGTCGATTGGATTCGTTAATGCAGATTTGCCTCTGGAAATACTTTCAATAGGTATATATTACTCTTCATAAATGTTTAATGTATGTATAAAATATTCAAAAATTTTAATAATGAATATTCCAAAAAATTATTTTAACTAATTATGTTATCGATTTTTCAGATCAATGAAAACATATTTTATTTATTTAAGATTTAATACTGCATATTTTATTCGTTGGAAAAGTTATGAAAAAATTATGTATATTTAATAAAAATATTAGAAAATTATATAGGATATTTGGGATATATACGAGTATTCTGTAAAAGGATATAATCGAGATAAGATATACCTTTGATTGTGTGTTCTTATATTAATTCAAAATCTTATTAGTTCATATCTTAAGCAATTGTACGTATCTTAATGAAGAAAAAACATTTAGTCGTATGCGATGTTACGAGAGCGAGGCTTTCGATCATTGTGGATTATAATTTACGTCGTAAAATGGTCGTTAAACCTTAATTTGTTTGACCAAAGCAATTTTATCGTCGAGAAATTAACTTTCGAGCTCGTTCGCGCTTTACGATGTTTTCTACGGAGCGTCGCTTACCCGAGCAGCATGCAATATCGGAGTACATGTTATTGCGTGCAGGGTAATTCGAAGTATCTCGGGTGCAATCGCTAAGTTCCAAGCACTCTTATCTTATATTTGCGGCTATAATAAAATGGCTACTTAAAAACATCTCCTTACATCGTTTACATCGTTTTGCATGTTCAATCTATACGTTCAATAATAATATTATTATTACGCGTATAAATTAATTTTAGTTTGACACAGCTAACTTAGATCGTCTTTCTTATAAAGTTTCTTAAGGCGATCAATCATTAATATCGACGAAATTGTGTATAATCTACGTTACTAGACGAAGGGTCAATTTAGACGTCGACGTACCCGCAATTTCGTGCAGAATACCATTATATAAAAAGCCATCCTATCGCCTTTCCTCGCCTCCATGACGCTTAAAGTCACCGACTAATTGACTATGGTAATCAGTTAATTATTATTAATAAGGTTCTATCGGGATCGCGTGAGCGGTCGTCGATGGGCGACGTCCGCGCTTCTTAATCCGCCGCGAAAATTTATGAAGCCCTAGCCGAGCTGGCATCTCACCCTATCGCCGCCGATCCAGCAGCGGCCTCCTCCTCTTCTCGTAAATTATAGAACGTGGCATCCGATCGAGTGACATCCGCCGTGGCGTAGAGATGGAATTAATTACTTAAAACCGATATCGCGACCCACGCTGCCGGCGTTGCAGTATGGGTCGCGTTGTTTGCTCCCCTGACTCCGAAATTTCTCGTATTTATTTCTAGCTTGAAACTTCCTGTCGAACCACTAAAATCGCAGATTCTAAAATCGACTCGTGTCCTCTCGACAATTTCGTCCGTCCTGGGAAGGACGCGCCATAAAGCGAGACAGCGTTACTCGACCCGGGGATGCATCGGGTAAACAAAAGCCGCTGCGTAAACACCGTCTAATCCGCTCATTGAACGTGATTAACATATTTGCGCTTGTACACCGTCGGAAAATATATATTGACATGATTCTAAGCGTTTAATTCTCTTTTAAAATAATTACAGTGTTATCCGATTTTATCGAAATAATTCCTTTCATATAGAGTTTCGCACGTACCATCGCACGGAGATCAAAGCCCGATGCGAATTGAATGACTTTAATTTTTGATATGGCAACTTTGGAAAAACACGCTACACGTCAATCGCCAATCTCCATAATTGCGAAAAATCGTAGAGTGCGATTTCTTGTATCGCTCTGGGTCACCAAAATTTGAACTCTTTTTCTGCTTTCTATCGCTTCTATATACCGTATGACAAGTACGCGTGCATTTCTTCCCAGAACACGCTAGTAAACGTGAATCAGCTTTAATGGGCCACTCCCTCCGCGATCGAGAGTGTAAGATGTGTAATTAAGCGTGATTAGCCGTCGCGGCTGCTGAAAATCTCTCTCTCTCTCTCCCTCCCTCTTTCTCTGTTTCCCTCTTTCTCTCTCGCCCTCGTCCGTCTACTGTTTGTAATCCGATTTTCCGCCTCGTATAGCGCGCGCACGATGAGACATTGACGCTCCGAATTTTGCGCGTCGCATCGCGACCCAAGAGCAGCCTTCGTATAAAAGCGTGATACAACTTTCGATGGGTCGTTTATTCATACGTTTTGTTCCCTCGCGACAGCAAAGATAATACTATCAGAGCTTCCTGTGTAATGTCGAGTGAAAACTCCACTGAAAAAATAATCGATTAAATTTTTAAGAGTCTACATATAGTAGTCGTTTCAAACAGAACAAAGTTCAATATTTTTTTATCTTAATGATTTTTTAAAAAACACTAAGAAATAAAATGTTAATTTTAACTTAAAAATGTATAGTGGATTAATTTTGACACACATTTTTGCATGTTTCTAAGTACTATATGCATTTAAGTTGAAATTTATATTTTATTTTTCACAATGAATTTCAAACATGTTATATTTAAAATAAAAACTTTTTTATAATGATATATAATACGTTTAATGATCATAATATTGTAAACAATTCGAAAAATAATTTACAGATACCCAATGTTTTCTACATATTCACATTTATATATAATTTTGTAACGCTTTACATTTTAAAAATACACAAAATGTGTTTTTTAAATGTCAAATATTAATGTAGCAAAATGGTAAACCAATTCCTTGAATTAAAAAAATAATTCGTTATTTTCAAAATTTCCACATGTATGTCAAAATATAAATGAATCCATTTCTGGTTAGCTTATTTAAAATAAATCTACCTAGTAAATAACAAACTAAATTTTATACATTTTCAAATTTAATATATTTTCTTGAGTTACATAAATTATTTAACTCTATGTTTTTAAAATTAACAACATATTAATTAGAAACAGTAGTGACTTATAGGAATAATTATAAGTATATAAATCATTCAAATTGAATACAATTTGACGTTATGAACAGTGATTGTAATAGTGATCGATGATTTACTGTCTTTCATTGATTACCAACAACTTTTAAATGCAGAGATTCAAGCTTTTGAATCATTTATGATATCTGTTGCATTTCTCTTAGTCTTTTAATGAGGAATTCCTATTAGATATTCCTTGTCCATTTAATTTCGTTCACTTCGCACGAATTATTTCGCGCGGATTGGAACAACGCGCGCGGGTAAACCGCAACGCAATTTCACGACAGGAACGCAAGTAAAGTGTATAACCAGTCCGCGAAATGTGCGCCACGGAATACCAGCTTCATCCGTCTCATGCCCGTTCGGTAATCCGATTTTCCGCTCGGTATCGGTGGAAAACTCGCGCGGCATCGCGACAGTCGAATTTAAGCGACGCGACGGCGGAATTTTCATCCTGCCCTTCTCGGCCGGATACACGCACCCGCTTCCATCGCAGCGTGTGCATCCGGTCGTTCTCTCTCTCTCTCTCTCTCTCTCTCTCTCTCTCTCTCTCTCTCTCTCTCTCTCTCTCTCTCTCTCTCTCTCTCTCTCTTCTCGTTTCTCTCTCGAAAAACCTCTCGATATGCTAATACTCTTGATACTCATGTCGCACGTTAACCGGCTGGATTTTTTCGCGAAAACGTTTACGCCGCTTCGTTAGCTCGTTAGAGAGGGCTCCATTGATTTCTTTCGTGCGCAAAGGAAAGGACTTCTATTTCTTCCTCGGCTGTTTAGATTCTCTTCCGCGCGTTACTGTTACGCGTAATTTAATTTTCTTGTCGCAACCTTAGACCGGTATAATCAAAACTATTGCAGAAAATGCTACGCGGACAGTTCTTTTACAGGGAATACACGTGTATATCATAGTACAATAATATTTTATTTCTATCAAGCTCTTGTACATTAACTGCGTGAGTACGACTATGCTTTTGATTAACTGGTGTTATTTTTTATGCAAGAACAAGACTAGTTATAGATAGTTCTCACAGTTTATTTGATAAATTGAATACAAGTTTGATTTCTAAATTGATTTATCATATTACATGTTTTGGTAAAAAATTTACAGTTGTGGTTGCTAAAAAGGCTATTTTTACGGTATTAATTATGATATGTAATATGCTGAAAAAGTTTTATTGTAATATATGTTATTAGGAGTTTTAGTCTTAGGCTGGATTTTTAGTAGGATTCTTGGAAAAGATTTTTAGTATCGTGATTATATGATTTATAACATATTTATTGGTTAAATTCGACCTATTCGGAAAAGCTGTGAATATTAGGTCATTGGCAATACATTATTTATCATTGTTGTTCATCATATATGAAATAAAATGCATTTATAATTTCTTTTTCTCTCTCTCTCTCTCTCTCTCTCTCTCTCTCTCTCTCTCTCTCTCTATAGAATATTTACAAAGCAATATAACTACAAAAATTTAAATTATTCCGTATTATAATAACCTTTAAAATATTTATACATTTCTCATAATTATATTAGCGAAAAAGATATTTTCTCATCAGCTATGCCACATATCATATCACTTCGTTCTATTTCACTGCAGGATACAACATGCACAACACAAAATACTATAATACATGTTCACTCGACTCGGGTTGACTAGTACAATAACCGAACTACTAGAGTGTGTTGAGATTAATGTTAACCAAAATGTTTAGTATGTTTAGTGAATATAACTAGAAGTTTAGTATATCCAACTCGAAAATATTAATGAATCCATATACAGTATAATCCATCAAACGTTCTAGTTGTAAAATCTCAAGTCTTGTCATAATAACCTGAAATTCGGCTTCGTTTAACCAAAACGCATCCAACTGTATACATACGTTTTGTTGATTTAATCCAATCATTTTTCTCATTGTAGTTCTTTCGCAATAGACTTCACATTTAATTATTAAAAATTTATTAACCATAGCTGAGACTAAAAACTCCTTTTGAGGGCTGAAAGTTTTAACAACTCAATTTTCGTTACAAAATAAAATCCTTTTTTTAACTTCAATTATACCAATTTTTTTTAATTGTGGCGTGAATGGAGCAATTTGGAAAACGCGCGCGCGTTTTTATATTTAGTATCCAAAAACTAGAGAAAATGACTAATCTTGTTCTAGTGTTTGAAAAAGGACATTTTTTGCCACGAACACTTATAGATATAAATATTATTATATTTAAAATTTTATAAGAATTTATTTTGGTATAAATGGATTGTATTATTTGAACATGCGAAAGACATGCAATAGATGTTCGTATTAATTAAGCGCAGTAACGAAGATTATACGTGGCAAACGGAATTCGAGACCTTCGCTATCCGTATCAGTAATCACGGACAGTTTGGGGCGTAATTCACTTTGATCGCTTTTCGCACCAGTCGTTAAACGGCCGTTAATATCGCTGTTAAAGACCCTTATACGAGACCTATACAGTCACTGTTACACAATAGTGATTAACCCACATATCAGAAAAGCGCTTCTCACTTAAATACACGGTTAATTCGTAATTCGCAGTAAATAATCCCTATTCACTTCAAATAGAATTTACGCAAATTCTCTCAATGGTCGCATCAATTAGTAGAAACGAATCAATTTTACGACTGCATTCGTGTAACGTAAACAAGTACATAGAAATTTTGAAATATCGAGAATTAATCGGAAAAATTGAAAAAAAGTTTCGCGGTATTTATTTTACGGCTGTAAATTAACGTCAAACATAATTGTTATAAAATTTGAGTCGCTTTTATATATCGGCCAATCGCTTGCATATATTTAACCAAAAATATGAAAAGTTTTTTTCATTCATTCGACAAATTGCAATCTAATACGCAAGCTTTCAAGCAGTGTGACATATTTTTACTTCCGATTGCTGTCAATTGTAGCTTCATTCAATGAAACGAATTTAATCTTCGGCGATTTAATGTTATGCTTTCACGATCATTTAATGCAATTTATTTTTAAAGTGTTGTACACGACATAAATGTTTGCACTCTGGTTAAAATAAATGCTTCGCTTTCATTTGCATTATACTCACGGTTCTTTTTTTTTTTTTTTTAATTTGACGTACACTTTCGAAATAAATGGCTTCGCTGCTAACTACCACATCTCCGTATGTTAGATTCATCATAACATACATTTTCAGGAACTCATACATTTTAGCCGCTTTAAAGATTTATATTTTTCGAGGAATTTGTATAAAGTACCATTGTAGTTATAGTGTAAACTTTCACCGGGAAACAATTTAGTGAGGTAAAACTGCAGAATAATGAAAGAATTTCTCATTTTAAATTTTCCAGTGGTTCAGTAAACCCCCCCATCCGAGAGACACATAATTGGCACTCGTAAGCATCACGTTAAAAGTACTCGCGCCGTCTTGTTCCACATCTCACACGCCATTATTAGCCATTGGGCCGAATCCTCGAACATTCGAGCGAGGTCGCCTCGACCCCGACAAAAGCGTTGCGCACTTAACTCAATCACGTATCGTGCACGACGAATCCTCGTTTAATCAGCACCTTTTAGGCGGCCCCGAGATAAGACTCGTAATTAGTTATACAGGTCGCTTTGAAGCGCCGTCTCGTCTCCCTCTTTGCTTCCTCTCTCCGACTACGAGCTACTCGACGCTCGCACCTAATCCGATTTTCCACCTCGCGTGTACGAGGCTGTCTTTCTTGAAAGACGAATTCGACCGGTGAACCGAAGACGTGCGGTGAACCAGGGCATCGTCTTCAAGGTCTTCGAGCGATCTTCCAATACCACCAAAATATCGATATTTCAGTGTCCGTAAATTGCATTAGTTCGCCTCACGAGAGGAGCATTTTCAGGCCCCTCGCCTCGGCTTGAACGCTCCGAGAATTATGGAAATTGTGCAGGAAAAGGATGGGAAAACACGATTAGGAGAGAGTTAATTCTGTTTATTTAATCTTACCTCTTCTTTTAATAAACAATTGCCATTACAGTTAATACTAATGGATTTCTGACAAATTTTAAATACTATTTTTTCGCTTTTTCCTTGATCTTTATTGTTATAAAAAAAATATATATGTCGTCAGTGTTTCCAGATTCTTTGGGCATTTTATTCACCTGGAAAATTTCGAGCGATACGTATTCCCTTAAGTTGAAAAATATAACACGTCACAATCTCTTACCGACGACTTGTCAAAGTATCGAATACGTGGTATGGGACGTATCTCCCGGGGATGTTAGGAGAGAGGGAGAGAGAGAGAGAGAGAGAGAGAGAGAGAGAGAGAGAGAGAGAACAAGTAGGTACCCCAAGACGAGGGAAAAGCTGAGAAAATGCAGCAATCGAGACGCGAACACGTGAGCTTTCATCCGGGCTGCCGCGTATCGGAGACGCTCGATTGATTCGTCGAACTATCGTTATCCACCCTGCTGACAACGCGTCGTTCCACATTTCGAGCTCGCGATATTTCGCTCGCCTCCATGCGGTTTTGCCCTGGCAAATTTCAAAAGCGCTATTTCATGCGGTCGCTATTTAACCCCCTATTCGTCCCATTCGTCATCGCGTATAGATATCGCGCGATTTTGTCGGTCCGCTATCGCACGGACGGTGACGAAGAGCCGCGGATCGGGTTCAGTGTGCAGTTTTGCTTTAATGTGTTTACAATGGTTACTGCGTTTTGCGGCATTACAGCGAGGCGTGCACATTCGTGTCACGTATTCACGCGGTAATTGGCGTAATTGGTGGATAATGGTGCCGCGCCATGCTGGATATTTCGAGGCGATGTTTCGGTTTGCGAGTAGACAACGCTATCTCCGCATACGAGATAGGCGACTCGCATTCGCAAGACTACATTTCGGTAAACAGGATGGGGTAACCTGGGCACGGATTTCGGAGTTTTCCCCTTAGAGAACTACTCCCTGGATAGTAAAACTCAGGTACGCCCGTAACGCGTGTGGGAAAACTGCACCTTTCTTACAGTTACTGTTGATGGTAAAACTATCCGATCGAAATGGCGGTGTCGGGGATGAATACCAATATGTGAATTTTACTCTTTCGGATGTGTAATATTGTTTCGGAAAGATGCACTGACCTCTGGCGCGGAACCTAGCATTTTAATTTTAATCCCGTATTAATACTAATAAGACCGCGATGTCGTGTACCAATAAATGCGCGCATGAAAAATGAGATATCTCGCGTGTAGGAGCGTAAAACGCTAACGCGAATTTTATGGAGCGTCTCCCTAAAACGGCGAGAATTTTATTCCCACTGTAACAACCGTCGGAGCAAGGCCGTAAGAATTGCACTCTCGCTTCGTGACAGCGTTTTATTTCATCTTTGAAAGTCCCGTTCGCGAGATATACAGCCATGAACGCGGTCGAAATGGGACGCTCCGTGGAAGCTTTGTCATCATCCATAGTTAAAGTTTTCCCGAAGATTTCACCGAGGGATGCTGGAGCGACGTCAACGGCCAGCTTATTGACTTCTCTGTCGACGCGAACGTCAATACGCGGTCGAAAACGATCGGTAAAATTTTATGCTGCTTAACGTTATCCTCACGTCAGATCTACAGCAAAAATAACACCAAAATTAGTGACGTAAACGACTGTCATTCAAGCGGATGTGCATGTATAACAAGAATGTTGTGATGCACGACAAGTTCTCGACGCAATCTCTTTTAGCGATTTAATTTCACGTCAATCGAAATTTCGTTTTTGTGCGCAATTTGCCTTGCAAATATTTGAAATTTAAAAATTTTGACGGTGTACACGCAAATACTTCAAACAACATTCTAATTCCCGTTAAAAAATCGGATTTGCTTTTATCCATATTAAAAAAAAAGGTTCTCACTTTATTGGTTATTGCGATAAATATTACCTCATATTTCAATGAACGAATTACCAAGATTTGCCTCGGAAAGTCGAGACTTTTAGGTTCAAACTCTGGCTGTGAGATGATATTTTTTGTATAATAAATTTCATTAGTGTGCGATAAAATATTGTTTTAGTAATTTTATTCATTTTTAATATATTTTGTCTGCTGAATCCGTTTTTTAATCTTAATTATCATGTCATAATTTTGGAAAAAGAAAAGACATTAAAGAGGTAAAAAACGACAATTTTGAAAGCTGTCATGAAGTATCAACAGTAAATTTTTTCTAATTTTTTTTAAATGCCATGCGAGATCATCAACTTTAGCTTTAAAATACGTTTTGTTTCATTTTGTTGGTAATTTCTCGTTTTTGAGATAAAGCGATAAAATAGCTCTTTTCTCGTGTAATACAAGGAAAGTGCATTTTATTCCATTTTAATACTACGGAATATATTTAATTACGTGGAAAGTAAATGTTTTTGTACTTATATAATATAATCGGATCGTATCGTATTAAATAAAAAAGTAATATAAAATTACAAAATATAGTATAATTATTTCGAAGAACTATTTTTCGAAAATGGAAAATCATACCGAATACAAAATACAATTTAAATTTATAAGTTCGTACTTTCACGTTTCATTACTTAAATTTTGTTGTTGGAATGTTACATCATAACAAAATCTTTAAAATCGTTGTTTTTACTTTATTGACACTATTTTTCTTAAAATTCTAATGTGTTAATAACACCAAATTTAGTGTAGTCTCTCTTTCATACAATGATAGATCTGTGTTTAGCACTTTAAAAGAACGACGTAAAAAATTAGTTTCCTTCACACAATGATTCTAAAATGTGAATTCACACAAACTAGTATTCTTTTCAATGTCTTAAAATGCTTATTAATTCCCTTATTAAATCAACGATCTACGTAATTTGTGATATCCAGCTTCAATTTATGATTACGTTTCAAGTCTGACAAACCGAATCGGCACGCAGTTTACAGAACTAAAAAATACATATATTTATAAATTTACATAGGAATGTTTTATTAAGCATTGAGATCCACTGATCGATTGAGAAAGAGTATTTTCTCTTATTAAAAAAAAAATAGTTGTAAAGAGAAAAATATTTTTTCACACGAATGATTTCTCACGTTTGACGGATTCCCAGCAATGCGAACGCAGAGAGACTTCTTACATTTCTTTCAAAGAAATGAAGTCGAGTGTGTCTGTTGGAAAAAGATCGGGCAAGGTTAAAATGCTTTGTTACCGATGCTACCATATACAGATGTTAAAGCCACGTTCCATTTCGAAGAATTTCGTCAAGCGAGCGAGAGAGAGACGGCAGGCAAAGGGGGAAACATTTGGCGAGAAGCTACCTCAAGTTGAAACCGTACAACACCCATTTCACACCCCCATACCAGCCGCTTGTCAAAGTGTGACAGAATATGTGACAGCGGGATTGCATTTTCGCGTGGCGCTTCGCTGGAGATGGAAAAAGGCGGGCGGAAGGCTCGCGTGTGCACGCGTGAAGAGAGCGACTCACGCTGCCGCTGCGCGAACAGACAGATAATATACGTAGCAGTCGAGACAGTTTGAAAACTGCGTCCGGGGAAGAAGCCTAAGTAGATTTTGTCGTAGGCTAATCCGCCCGTCTATTCTGTCGGCGCGCGTTGCGCATAAACGTCCACGGTGAAATGTTATTTAAGGTACAACGATTTCCGCGGATGAGAAAGAGAGAGAGAGAAAGAGAAAGGGAGAACCGGACTTCCCCTCGGATTTGCGGGAACTTGCTGCGAGCGCTGCTTACAATTCGATGTAAATTGCGTTTTTAAAATTCCCACCGGTGCATTGTAAGCAAGAGAGGTCTGCTAATACAGGTGGCACGGTGAAAAATGTTTGAGAAAATGGTTTATACAGAATATACAACGTAAACTCGTATACATTAAGAAATTAATGCGAATGTAATAATACCTTGTATTTTTTATATCTATACTGAGATTAGTTAATTATTTTGTCTGTGTAAAGCAAAATCTCTGCCTTTGAGCGAGATAATTCCTTTGTCATGCGGAGAAAAATCCCCACGTTAATAATTAATTAATCCAAAGCGCGCGAGATGTTGAGAAATATTTTGTCACCGGGTGTGTTTCGATGAAATTCAAAAAATTCATGCTCTCATAGAGGAGACATATAGAGAAATATTTCTGTTTCCCCGCGTTGATGTAATTTATCATAATTACGCAAAGTAACGCGCATATACGCCCGAATCTGTCGCAAATTGGGCTGCATTACGTCGCGCGGAAATCCGCGCAAACAAAAACTGCCCAGCGGAACCGCGTCGGCTTTACAATGTTATCTTGCCAACCGTTACCAATCCCGAATCGTTACGCGAATAATAATTTCGACACAACGCGGCAGAGCCGCGGTACAGTTTTTGAACTCGCGTCGAACACAACACCGACGGCGATTTTAATTGAAAAGATAGAAAAAAAAAATGCTCATGCTTCGCGCACAGGCGGGCTCGTCGTAATCGAATTTACGACGACTTGCAATTACACGTGACGCTTTATGGAAATGACCGATAAAAAAAAAAGTGGCGGGAGGGGGCCGCATACATGGACGCGCTGGAGAATACCCGGACGAGATCGCTCCCCCGGAAAAGGTGCGACGGCTTCGCTTCTTGAAAAAGTTCTGCCATTACCGTTTCCCGTCGTCGTTCCCGCCCTCGCGGGAAAGCGACATGCCGTCAATTTTTTCGGGCCGTTTTCCAGAAGAACCGTAAATCCAACCGCGGGATCGTTCGTCCATTTCCGGACCGTTTATTGAACGTCTGATATACGGCGCAGTCGGATAACGCGTTCAAAAATATCGGGACGTCACCTTCCATATTTTATTTAAACAGAATTGATGTCCGTTTTGTAAGAAAAATTCATACCGTCGCGATAGTTACATATCCGTTATTAATCGCTTGATTATTACGTTTCATCGATTTGATCAGATGTTTCCTAAAATGTGATTTCTTCATCGGATAACTTTATTGTGTCAGTGTGTACTCTTCGATTTTATTCCCTTCGACATTCATTGACGTTGATAAACGTTTAAAGACCTATTTCTGCGCGAATGAATATTATATACACTGACGAAAGCGCGGCATTTTGCGTTTCAATGAAACCCATCAGTTTATTTCGGCGAGAATTGATTCTCACTACTATATACCGTGTTAAACGTTTCGCGCATCCGGTATAAAGTTCGTGCCGCATCCACTCGGGTTTCGACGACGCCGGGACGTGCTTGCTTGCTCGCTAGGAGTCGATGCTTCTTCTTGAGGGGGCTGGGAGAATTCACTGTCTCCACTTTTCAGCACGTTCGAAGTCACGACTTGTCTATCGAGTCTGCCGCGAACATCTTGCGCCAAAGAGAGAGTAAGAGGGAGAGAGAGAGAAAGCTATGGATACAAACGCGTCACGTTCGATCGCGTCGGCGACTTATCAGCCCCGACGATGTGCGACGGCAGCGATCGCATTTCGCCAGGTAGCGATAACTGTGAACGAAAGAAAACAATAAGCCGTGAAAATCCTGTCGTGCCGGCATTTGTCGCCCCACCCCCCTCCCCTCCCCTCTCTCTCCTCCATTCAGAAGCGATGACAAAAATTCGATGTTTCTCTTTCAATCATCAGATAAATATAAAACATGGATATAGATTTTACATCACTGATATTAGATATGTATAATTTTTACCATTTTTTTTTAATATTGATATGAGTATTAACATGGATTTAATAACATGCATTTTAAATCATGATGTTAAATCCATATTCATGGGTGGATTAACTATTAACCTATAGTTAATTATTCGATGCCAATCTGACATGGGTTACTTAATTAATTTTCTTTTTTCAACGCTTTTTTTTTATTATATAAATAATTTGTTATTATATAATAACGTTAATATAATAACTTATATAATAATTGTATAACAACTTTTTATTAATAAAGTAATGTACCGCAGTTTCATATCGTTATTTTCCTCGCTGTCTGGTGTTTTAATTGAAAACAATTTTTTTACAATTATCCATTTTTGTAACAGTTATAATTAATTGAATTGAACCATATCCACCATGTAAGAGTAAGGTGTCTCCATTAATTTTATAGAAAACTGGTCAAACTGAAAGAGTTAAGACACATAATGTTAAACAACATATTGATTACATATAATATATGAAGCAAACATTTCTATATGTACGATTACTAATTTTAGTGATAAGATATATGTGCGTAGATATGGTTTTCTATATTTATACGCCATCTTGTATTAACTGCGGAATGTCCTAAAGAAATCACAGTCATATTTTATATGAGTGAAAATACACCTTACACTTTTATATTGTTACACAAGTGTGTCGTTTCTCTAATGTAGCACTGAAGGGTTCGATCCCAATTAATGTTTATGCCAACACAAATTATATATAATATCCACGATGTTAAATCTACACCGATATTTTTAAAAATGTAATCTAATGATTAAAGAGAAAACGCCAATTTTTGCCATTGCTCTTGGAAGGGGGAGGGGCTACAAATTCACGACAGGATTTCCACAGCCTATTATAAATTCATGTTGGTATCTATATCAACATGATGAGAATTACATAAACATCGCGTGCATGTATTGAATCCATATTTTTTTTTAAATGTAATCATATCTGCTGAAATATAATAGATATTAATATTGAACAAAAACATTGCAGTCAAATAAATTGAAATTAAAGCTATTTTAGTAATGTCTGCGCATTGCTATTTGTCGAGATATTTAATAGCGAAGATAAAAATTAGAAATAAGGAATGATCAGAATTTATCTGCAACAAGATGAGTTTCTGTCCAGATCCATTCCTATGGAAAAATACTTGTGAGACTGAGAAAAGCGATTTATATAATAAACGCGCATACTTAGGATGTGTTTTGTGTATTCAGATACAATTCTCCAAAAGATCGTTCTTCCGCGAATTATTTTGTATATGCAATATCGTCTCCGCGTGAAATTAGCAGCTCGGAATTCGCAGGTGTTTCGAGCTCGGAAAGTTGCAGATGCTAGAATTGTTGAAACCGATCATCCGGTCTAAGAGCGGTAACTGAAGAGATACAGAGAGACGCCACCGTGGAGGAAATTATAATTCCGCTACGAGAAATTAATTATTACGCGACCGACTATAACGAGCGACGTCTTTAATAACGACATAGCGTCGCGGTGATAAGTATTTATCGATCGTCGTCATCGTCTCTTCCTCGCTTTCGCTCTCTCCTATCCGTGTCGTACAAATGATTTAACAAATCGGCAGCAAATAATACATCGAGTTTTCTCAATTACGAATCTGACCGATTTGTTTAGTGACCTTCTCTCTCCTGCATGGAATTGAAGTCAAAGTTTGGTTTGCGAACAATCGATGGAATCAGGATTTCCTTTTTGTATACACAGAAACATTGCAAAAAAGTGGCGAATACTTTAGTTAAAATTTGCCCACGAAATTCATTTCGGCGATGTGAGTCACGTGGAGACGATAAAACCGACAGAATTGGAGAAGTGAAGTGTAGTAGCGGTGAAAAAGAAAATACAAAAAAAAATAAATATTTAATGAAATACTCTTTTACGACGGGACGTGCTGCGAAATCTTTCGATTTCTCTCGTTAATTCCAAATGCAGTACACTCGCGCAAAATCATCTAATCGCAGCGCTGTGTAATCTGTGTTAATAATGGCAAAATGCAATCGCGCGACGCAGTATGTTCACCGAATGTGATCGCGGAATTTCGCGAATATCCGTTCGATCTATCAATAAAATTCGCAGTAATTTTAACCGGAATACTACTGCTATCACATAATTTCCTGTGTACACGCTTTAGACACGCACGCTGAGCTCTGAAACTATGGAACACATTGTGTAAATTCCATTCCGTAAATTTCTTGACTCCAGTCCGGCAGATCGAACGTTACCATCGGCGCAATTATTTTTCGCGCTATTACTCCAAACGCGCCGCGCGTTTATATCCGGTGCCGAAACGTTGTCCGTAAAATCGCGGCGCGGCGCATCGTTTTCGCGAAAAGGGGTTAAAGGTCGGTCGCGTCGTTTTCGCCGGGCGAAAGTTATCGCGAATAAAAAGCGCGGGGGTTGCGCGCGCGCGGTCGCTTTTAACGGACGGCGAAAAACAGATTCCGCGACGTTATTTTTCATTCCCGTCGGAAAAGGAGCAACGCTGCGTTTCCCTCCAATCCATATATCCGAGCGGTTGCCACCAGTATCGAGCGAATGTCGATAGACTGCTGCGGCCCGACAGTCGGAATACAAACGGGGCGGCGATATTGCCATAAAAATATCCAGCCGCGTGTACAAAGCTGCCAGTTCTCCCCCCCGCGTTCCTGCTTCGCGTGCGCGCCGTGTTCTCCCCTTTTGGCTTTTCCCCTCGCCAATCCCCCAAGACGAACGCGCTTCCCTGTTCAGCTGCTCTGTTTGCGTAAACCGCATGAAACTCTGTCCAAGTTCAGTTAGGACGCATTGATAGATGTATCATAAACATAGAGACACGGCAGGCAGGGAATATTAATGATGCTTTCGGGAAGTATTTTCCAACCCTTCCTCCAGGATATCCCAAGTTTTAATATAGACGTGGATAAAATGTTTAGATCGTTTCGTGGCAGCGTTCGTGAATCCTATTTGAGTAATAGAGAACACTTTATGAATATGTGAGAAGAAGGAAGTATAAGAATGTACAAAGGAATATAAAAAACAAACACTTTATATACTAATTTTTAAGATAATCATATTTTGAATATTAGTTTAAAAACGCTAATAAATTCCAATCCGAATATCATTTTCGAAGAGTACAAAAACTCAATTAAATATTAATTTTAGCCGAATGATAAATATAACGTGTCGATATGAGATGAGTGCAATAACAGTTTTTTGTAATAATGAGGAAGAACGGCGGAGTGAAAAATGAAAGCAATTCGTTGTATATCTCGACAAGTTATTACGACCGCATCAACTTCGATACGTACCCATGATGGACTTCAATTAGCGTGCGCATATTAATGCCTCGTACACGTATACGCTGGTACATGTGCGATGTTCGCACGAGTGCCGAGTGTGGAACAAAAAGGGCATCCGACGTGATACCGGGGAAAAAATTATAACCGAAATCGTTGCACGCCTACGAAGCTGCTTTGTCCACTTTCATATGCGTACGTATACGAATGCAAGAGCATATTGCGTACAGAGCGGATACATTTGCATCGTGTGGTCTGCAATTTGAATGAAAAGGGAAAACCGGGAAAAGCTTACATCGATCGTGTTATCGCCGGCCTGGTGTGTGTAATCAAGGTTTTGCTTTCCGAAAGCGACTCTCTCGACTTAATAAAGTTTTCAGATGAACGGAATTTAGAGTGACCCTCGAGGAAAATGACATGCGAGCTTCGTGTTGGGCGCAGAATCGAGATTGCATTCTCTCAGAGCGACTCTCGATATTGAATCTCGCAAATGGACAATCAGTCACTCTCGGAGAATCGGAGGATTTTTACTTCAAAAATGCTGTATGAAAAATATAATTGTATATTGACAGTGTATATTATACAGTACCTCACTTGTACAATATTTTGGTCTGATATTATTCTAATGTAAATTCTTTCTCAGAGCTTCCTATTTAATTTTGCGATTCATATATTTCAAAAGAAATACCTACTATTGTTTAATTTTATTTTTTCAATTCTTTATTATTTGGAAAAAAACATTCACTGCGTTTAAAATTTGGCGAAATTCTCTTCGAGTGCACATGAAATTTTAGTTTGCAAGTACGACTGTCGATAATAAAATTCTCTCGCTAAAGCATCTAGTTAAACATTACGTGAAGTTTTGCGAAGTGGAAAATTTTGAGCTTTGAAAATATTGCATATTCCCATGTCGAGAAATTAGGTCACTTTTAGCTTAAAAATCCAAAAATGTCAGCATTGAGTTTACATTTACCTGAATACCACTCTAATAAATTCAAAAAGATTATCTACCCATTATATCACCGTTGACATCAAAATAACGTTTGAATCTTGAATCTAGAGAATGTGGTTTTAAAAATATGCTGCTTCCCGTTTAAAATTGCGCGGCCGCGTGTTCTTTTGACTTTTATTTTTCCTCGCTCTCGATACCCGGAGTTCAATTAACATACATACATATACACGCACATATAGAGAAAGACAGAGAGAAGTATTGCGTTTCACCTGTCAGGAGTGTAACCAGAAATGAATTTGGAGTTACGAAGATTTTTTTTTTTTATCTCGTTAATATAGTTCATAAAATTGCACGTATATCACGTTTCGTTCTTTATATTTATCATCGAACACAAGAGCATGTATACAGAAAAAAAACATACAGCAGCATTAATCCTTTTTATTTATATTAAAAAATAAAATACAAAGAGGTAGCCTAAGGAAATGCATTAGTGTATCCCTCATCTCCTCTCCTCCGGCTATAACTGTACCCGTTCACCACCCGTTACGCTCCGGTCGTGAAGCGTACCCGAGGTTCACACACCCGTCTTTCCGATTTTTATTTTTCGTTGCATAACATCGATACCGAGAGTTCAATTAACACGCACATAAATGTTTTGCGCGGGTGTGCGCGGACCGATCGGTAAAAGGCTGGGGTCTGGGGAAAAAGTTGTCAGAGAGCGCGCTGTGCGTATATATCCGCGGGCGCGTATCTACGTACATAAGCGGCGGTACCGCGTACACAAAATACCACACGTGTGTGTACACAAAAGATGCGGACTACGTAACTCGCGATTTAAGTCTGTATAAAAAGCATAAATCGAATTTGGGGAGTCACGCGCGACGAGACTTATATTGCTGTGTTCGACGTGAAATCGTTCGCGGCATCAGGCTGTAAAAAAAAATCCACCCCTTCCGTAGCGTTGCTCGGAAAAATAGCGAAATCCGGTCCAGTCTTCCGGCACGCGGTCGCAACGATGTTGTTTGTTATTTTTTTCAATTACCTTCGTTTGCGCCGCACTGCGTATTCGTTTTTCTTAGTGTATCAACGTGCATACGATATTTTCGGAATGTTTTCGGTGATATTTTGATCTCGTGCCATTAAATGCGTTTATCGTCTTTATGCATTCGAAAAAATATATCGTTCCCTTGCTTTAAAAGTGATACAACTTAAAAAAGTTATGATTTTCGAATTATTACCATGAATAAGTTAAATAAACGTTACTTTATCGGTCATCAAAAGTGAACCAACTTCATAAAAAATCGTCAAAATAGTCACACAACTCAACAAAAGTAATTCTTTACGGATCATGAAATAGAAATAATAAAAATAACGATTTATATTCTTATTAACCGATATTGTTTAATTAGTTAATAATTTTCTGTTATATAAATTTAAAAATAATATTTTTTTTCTGAGAAATTTCATTTTTTTTAATTACATGTGAAGCAAAAAAACAGTGTTATCTCTTTCTGAATACATTATCTTTGACATCAATCGAGATTTTAAACTTTATTAAAAATCTTTACTCGTCATATATCTATTATTGTATCGAACAAAAATAAATGTATCTTTATTTCGGAAAAAAAAAAAAACAAAAATACAATTATTGAATATCTATAGTCTTATATTATACATTATTCTCGTTAGAACTGTTCTTCTCCTGTGACACAATTGTGAAAATTTATACATACGAGCATTTCAATGTTGAAACGGCTTATTTCGTGACTACTATTCTCAGTTGAAATAATTAAATTTTCTTTTCTAACCGTCGCGTGACAATTTCTCGAAATAAACGATACACGTTGAATAACGCGCGCGGAGCGATTATCGATTCTCGACCATTTCGGTAATTTCGAATTTTCGCGTTCCTCTGTATTCTTTTTTTTTTCCACTGCTTGCGAGCGTTCCAATTAGCGCTCGCATTAACATCGCCGATCGGCGTGCTCGCGAACGAGCGAATGAACGAACGATACCATTCGCGTCGTAAATGTGAGAGAACGTGTAACGCGCGAAAACGATCGCAAAATCGCGTCGATAGTGGGACAGGTCGTTTCATGCACGCGGTTTCAGTACGGCGAAACGCAAAAATCGAACAAAAGTTATTTGACAGTGAGGCTTATTTCCGCGTCGTGCACCCGAAAACGGTCCCGAAGTTTCGACGTGTCGTTAGAATCGATGATCATCGACGTATCGGCGGAATCGACGGCATCCATGCGTATTGAGAGGTAAAGCCGATGCGGCGAGCCGATCGGTCGGAATTTTCAAAAGCAATCGAACGGGTTTGTTCGCCGTCGTGACCGTTAGTCCAATTGAAATTACGAATAGTAGTGAAACAAATGGATTTGGAGCGCCGCCTGCCCTTTTCGTCCTATTATTGCCGTCGAGGACGATTAATACTCTACCGGAGGAAGAAAATGGAAAACGAATACACGAGGCGCTCCATTACTGCCGAGCGAAATTTTAATGCGAGAGATCCTTTGATGAATTTGCGGTCGATTTCCCCGAAAGAGTATCTGATGGATTTGATGGCGGAGAGGACTCTCTATAGACGGAGAAGAGCGTGTTTGATGGAAAAAAAAAAATTTCGAGCCGCAACGTCGTCGGCTGTGGAAAAATTCGAGGGTGTTAGCGAATAACGAGAACGATACCTTCCCTCTTTTTTTGGATGAAATAACGATATCGGCTTGACAAAAATCACTGCAGCTTTGTCAATGCGCATTATTGTCAGAATATTATCCTAGTATTTTTTCCTGTAATTCTGTGCACGGCCTATTGTCATATTAGAGGGAAAAAAAAATTAGAAAATAAAATCGTTTCGTCGAAATTTCGGTAGAAAACATTCAAAAATTCTTTTTAGAATGTGCATTGGAATCGGACGAAAAAAATTTCAATTGAAAACGGAAGCTAAACTAAAAAATTGTCCTCGTAACGCTTTGTCAACGGAATCACGTTGGCGGAAAACGTCAAGGATTTAATCAGATACGTTAATATCGAGTATATGTTTCAATGCTCATCTGCAAGCTGATAAGCGTAATTCGTAGCGGTGGACATGTCCGAAACACACGCGGGAATTAATTCGAATGGTCGAGAGGGAGTAAATCGGATGGCGCGAAAAATTAGCCATTTTCGCGCGATCGCCGAAATTCGAGCAGGACATTCGGTGAACAGCCGACCGTCCGGTGGGACCGATTCCCGAATCAGGGACAAGGATATCATTATCCAATCGACTGGCAGGCAGAGCTCGAACCTGTCGGCGCGGTACGACTATATCATTGTGCAGTGAGTAACGCTCGGTGCACACAGTCGATATATGCATCGCTGACAGATGATTGAGCGCGACGATTGCCGGATGGATCCGAGAATGTGGAGTCGGCAGGATCGGTAAAAGCCGACCAGCGAAACATCTCGCAGCAGTTGGAGAAACACGACGGTCAACGATCGTCTATGAAATAAATTGCAGACATTTGTAAGTGATTTGCAATTTCGGAATACGATTTTGATCGTGAGTCGAAATCTGAGATTTAGTCCTAATTTTTTAGTCCTTATTTTTATCTTGAACAAAAAGAAAAATAAAAGAAAAGATCATTTTAATTTAAAAATAAATCATTTATAATTGTACACAGAAAAAAACGGTTTTACTGTAGTATTAAATTTACATTGAGAGAAATGTGTTTGTTTAGGAACAAAAAAAGAGATGACAAATGTAATGGTTTGGTTTAGGAGAACGGTCAATTATTGTTACGAATAATTTCTCATTTGTTAATGTAACAAATAATTCACGATTTACGATACAAATCAAAATAATCAGTATTGCTAGCAAATAAAAGTCTATCAAAAAGTAGGTTGGATTTTACATAAATTGCTTTTATATAAATTGCTTTTATTACTAATAATTTGTTGGAATAGCAAATTAGTATCAATACAATAAATATTAAAACAATAATTTATTGTAACTGTCTACAAATCATTTGTTAAAAGTATTGATGGCTAGTTCCATTAACAGAATCCTTTCTTTCAGTATAAATACAAATCTGAAAATAATTTTGTTGGACATCAAAATGATTACGTAAGACTTCCAAACTGATTGCTAGAATGTCGTAACCATTTCTAGCATTGTTTAAAATACCTACTATTTTGATGATCGAACAAAATTATTTTCAGATTTGTATCTAACTAAATTTTTAGATACTTCAGTAAAATCGTTTTTCCATGTATGATATATTCAAATTAATGATTATACATTCATACATCTCGCACAGTAAACAAACGGCAATTTAATGTATTGTATCGCTACGGGCACGAGCCACTTTTTGATTGTGTAATAATTTCCCCATCACCGCGTCACCGTTCGTGCTTCATCGGCCTGTTCATGACACTATCAGAATTAACGTATGTTATGCGGGATGTTCGTGGGATTATGATTTTGGAACAAGTATCGTCAATTTCGGTAATGAAGCAATAGTCACGTTGTAACGGAGAGGAGTTTTCGGCCACGACTAGGAACCGCGGGTATCGACCGGCGAGTTACGAGACAAGCCGAAAAAAATACGCAAGCGTAATTGCGAGACTTAATTGAGACGCGCGCAGGTGCGCGGGCTTCAATTAAGTGTCGCCTTTCGGACATGTACGCGATTTAATTAAATTTACAGAGGACGGTAATTTTTTAGACGACCCGTAGATGCGCCCGGGCCATTTAGAGCTGCCGCAGAGTATATGCATATTTACGCGCGAATTAAAATCGCCGGGCGGATCCGCTGAGCGTGGACGGAACTGTTATTTCTCGCGTTGCGACCGTCTAAGCCCACGCGAGACACTTTACGTAAAAGTATTACAGCACCGAGTAAAATTAAGATTAAATGTAATAAGAAGAATTATAAACGCGCGTTACGGGAAATGGAAAGATAATCTTTTGTGCTTGGTACAAACCACTCAAGGTAAAGAATTCTACACAAAAAAAAAAAACGATTTTGCTGAAGTACATATCTTAATTAGTTAAGATATAAATTTGAAAATAATTTTATTCAACTATCAAAATAATACATAAGAATTTCGATTATAACGAACAATGCTATAATAGTTTTTTCTAATCAATCTGAGCTTATTTAGATGGTTTAACAAAATTATTTTTACATTTGTATCTAGTTCAATTTTCAGCAAAACCGTTCTTTTCACGTATCTCTTTTTAGAAGAACCAAAAAGCAACATAAAATTGCGACTTTTATGAGTGTGTAGTTGCAAAATGATTACATCTGGTATAACCGAGTTCGATTAACGATTTAGTGTCACTGACCTATGTATCAAAGGTCTCTTGTGTCCTCTAACAAAAAATGACCGAGCGACATCTACATCAAAAGTTACAATAGCTCACCGCGACAGGGTAATACGCAGCGTAATATTCTCGTTCGAATTTTTGGCATAAACGCTGCAGATGCCCCGAGGGGTAGTATTCAACGCGACGGGGTGGCTCGAAGGGTCAAAGGGCGTCGTTAACGCGGTCAGCGCACTCCGGTCGCGTATCAAAGTGCTCGAAAGTTCAGCGGTTTCAGCCTCGACGGAGGATTACTCCCCGGAATTAAATAAAAAAAAAAAGAGAAAGGAATGGAGTGGAAAGAAGAAACAAACAAAAAGGTAGAGGCGCGTGGATAAAGATCGCCGCGCGAGTCTTTTATTCGTTTACACTCGGCCGTTTCGTAGCGAAAAACGGCCACAAACTCGTTTCGCGCGTACAATTCCCATTCGAAGTGCTTTGCTTTCGGCTTGTTCCGAGATTTAATTACAAAAAAAAGAAAGAAGTACGCGAAGTTTCCCGCGCATCCATTGCCTACTCGTTAGAGAAACGTGATGAAGTCAATAAGGTCCAAGATCGATCGTGCATACCGTGTTTTGAATAAGCAATACTCTTGCAATACCATTGAATCTTACGTCTACAAAATTAAACGTGTAAAAGTAAATTTTTACTCTTCGAATTAAGAGAAAAAGATCATGTTGTGCACCTAGAAAAAAGACTTGGTAATAACTATCATATGCTTTTTGTTTAGCATATTAATCTAATATTTAATTGCGTACCAAACATTGTAAGCGATGGATAATAATTAGATACATTATAAATATTTAGAAAATAAAAATAAAAAGTTTATTAATTTAATTAAATCCTAAGTTTTTGGTTATATTAATTCCGAACATTCGATTGAAATTATTTTACTCATTTGGTAACTATTACCAGACTTTCTTCAATGTAGTCATGAAGCGTGCAACTTATTATCGCTATTTAAATAAAAAGAAAGCAACGTGGTGAAAAGTCTGAAAATTGAGAATCGCTACGTTAAAAGTGGTTATATTCTAATAATAGTTATTCACAAGTCGTTCTCTCTCTTTCTCTCTCTTGCCGATTTCTGACGAATAGCTGCGAATTAGCTGAGACGAAAAAGGTGTCAGCGAACTCCTCAGAAGACCCGATCGACTTCCGCGTTATTTCCAGGTAGGATCCTATCGATCGGATCGATATCGTGGTCGTGGATCGCTCGTCTGAAAGACAGGTTCCGGCGTACGGTCGAACGCGCTCCTTCCGTCGCTCGCACGACGAAAGTAATGGCTCTTTGAATTTAGCTGGCGCAGAAAATGGAGACCCGCTCGAGGAAAAAGATAGAAATGCAAATGCCCCGTGCACTCGAGACTCGAGATGACGACGATGACGACGACGGCGACGGCAACGGCGACGAGTTCACGTTGCCGCCGCGGTAGCATCCCGTACAATTGCAGTCGTGCGCTTTTCCCGCAATATCGTCCTTTTCCACGGGGAATTTTAGGACGAGAGTAAGACGTTTATTATATATCTCCGGAAGCTCCAACATCATCACTAGGAATATCATGACAAAGATAAATATAATAATAATAGTAAAAATGATGATGATAATAATAACAACAATGATAAGATTACCAAAGAATAAAATTTATTACATATTTCTTCAAGATCTTCTTTATATGTAATACAAAATATTTTGTCAATCTAACCGCTTACGTATAAATTAATAAGATGAAACGTAAATTATAGCTTGCAGCACTAACGGTTTAATCTGCTACTAATTAGTAGCTTTAACGTAGCCTCTGGAGAGGAATATCTGCTGCCATGTTCGCAGATAAAATATCTTCTATTCCCTTGGAATATCCCCGTGCCTGGTAATGCCAAAACTGTTACGCAAAATGTTACGTAAAATTTCACTAAAACTCTCGAAGGACCGTTAGCTGCTCGGGTATCATAAATTGTTATTCTATTCTACTCGATAAATTCTGGCGAGTCACGAACGAAATTTTGCACGGTGAAAACTTCGCCTTCAGGCCTTACTGGACCACGTAAATCGCGGGTAAAGAATGGAAAAGCATCCACCCAACCACATCAAAAACTTAAGAGAGGTCAAGCCCAGTGGTAACTACGGTAGACGGATGCGAAGAAATTTATCAAATTTCTCGATGGTACCATATATCGTATTCATCAATATTGTAGTTTTTTTTACAAGCTTCTATAGGAACATGAATTTGATTTTAAACATTAAAAACTCAACTAATATTTATGCAGAAATTCTTTCTTTAAAACAAAACTAAATTATTATTGCAAAATATAATATTATAAAAACTGTAAACATGTACAAAATTAAGTTATGAAATTCAACAAATGATTTTAAATTTTAAAAACATTTAAATTCTACGAGTTGCAGGAATATAATACGTCATACCTAATACACGCTCTCAGTTCTTACGAAAAAATTCTCAAATAATAGAAAATACATACAAAATCTAAACTATAGTAGATTTAAATTCGAAACGTACCAATATCGTCGAGTATCATTTCTTTCACCATATATTTACTTAACTCATTGTTAAAGCATTTTTCTGTCGTGCATGTAGTGGAAATAAATTGCAAATAAATGGCTGTCGCAAGAAAAGCTCGGGCAAGCTTTCGCGAGGTAAAAAGTACGTGCGCGCAGGAGGAAGAGACAGAGATGCGTACTTAAACTTCAAACTTGCCTCTGGTTGCACGTTTACTCAGTTACGCCACCGACGACCAGGCCGAGCTCTCTCGTGTTCTTGGCGCCACGCAAAAAGCGAATTCCATTTCGCGCACACCCGCGCGTTTTGCACATCCGGCCCGTTTGTAAACGCGAAATCTGCGCGCTGCAAATACCGCGCGCGTCCAAGCATCGGACGAGCGCTGCCGCCCCGGGGGCGACGTCGAGCGTCGAGAGAGCGGAACGAGATTATTAACCCTCAACAGGCCAGGTTGAGGGAAAAAAATCGCGTGTGCAACACGAAATGGCGTGACAGTACCGATCACGGTATGTATGACTGATCCGTTAACGAAATGGAAAAGGATGTTGGATTGTTGCATTTTTTTTTGTCGCTAACACCCGGGTTGCGTCAAGCCGAATTGTGGGTTCCCGTAACGATTAAACCTTAAAATGATAACCTGCTTGACATACGTCGCGCGGAAGATAATAAAAACTATAGAAAAATGGTAGCGTATTTTTCTTGACAAGAGAGTTGAAATATGACATGGCTCTAGCAGTGATGAATTTTAGAAATTAATCCGGGAATAGTCATCTGATTCTTTGTTACGTAAACGATCACCTGGCGTATTTTTACACTTCATTAATATCACTATTATTATAACATATATTATTATTGACCGTTTTTCGATTTATTAATGTTTTAAAATTGCGGACGTAGATTCAATTAATTTTCTGAAAAAAAAAAAAAAAAATCAAACAAACATATTAAACAAAATAAACACGTTAAGTAGTTATTACGACATTATTTCTAAAATATAAAATTTTTAATTAATGTAACGTTTTTTTATTATTAGCTTTCGATGGAATTGTATATTTAAACATTTAAAGGTCCGTAAATAATAGTTACTAAAAAGGAAGAAAATATGTTCAATAATATCCACACAAAACAATATTTTACAAATTCACATTTTCTCGTCATCGCTGGGGTATAAAAACACCCCTATTCCCTGGTTAATTGAAGATGCGTGATTGTCGAAAGCAGATAATTTTCCCACGCGGTACTCGAATATTATAAAAAAATAGTCCACCGTTGAAAATATTTCGAAACGTAATCCGTTGCGTCATTTCGATAAAGATGACAGGGTTCTGTGGAACACATTAAGTGAGGATGTCTCGTGTTATGTATGAATACGTAATTAACGTTATGCTGCTGGGGTTGATTTTATCAACGGCCGTGGTGAAAAATCAAATACATTTTTCAAGCGGGCGCAAAGTTCGTTTACCGAGTAATTTTGAGATATGGAAGTCGTCCATTTAATGGTCGACTATCGAATGTATTTCGCACGTGTGATTAAAAGGGTTCGGCCGCAAAGCGGTTAGTAACATACGCTCGTTAAATCCGCAGCTGGCGACATCAATTTAATGGCACAAGAAAATTAACCGCTTTCACCTAATAAGATTAGGATTTATTTAATTCTTGCCGTCGTGTGTAAATCCCTTTTCGACGAAACCCTCTTCATTAACACGAACCCCTTCCGAAGTGATTACAGCTTAAAATGTTACCGAAATCAACGGTACTATTAATGATACTAATACGATACTTCTCTTATTCACCAAACGCTAATGCAAAAAGATAGTGAATAAACATTATTATGGCTTTACATGTTTTACATTATTTAATCAGTGGCATGCATGAACAAATAAAACGTAATACAAACTCCGGTCATTAGTCTTCGATATAAATTCCGTTTGCAATAGTCATAAAAAGCACACCGAGGCACAAACGCAAATCGGTAAACATTTGGAGTCGCGTTCGGATCGTCGATATAAACCTGATCGAATTAATTATGCTCCAAAGTAGAACCGCGTGTTCCAAAATCGAGGGTTTCACTGTTGGGACAAACGTGTGTGTCGTGAAAAATAAAAACGATCGTTAGGAAACGAAAGCGAGCGAGATCGGCACGATATACGAAATGTATACGAAAGTGTGTGGCTTTAGGAAATCGGAGGCTCCGGCGGACTGAGTGCGAGCACACGCCGTAGGCTGGCGGCTCGGAGCCTCCGATTTCCGGTGAAACGCCTAATCTGTATGTATGCGACGCATTTACATGAACAGAGAGGCCGAGTTCGCCGTGCGCATATCGCGGCCCATGCTAATGGACGAAAGGGTAATCTGTAATCGCTAATTACATCGAGTTAAACCCGACGTATTCACCCTGAAACGAGGGCTGGGCGTGACGTTATATTCCATCCCTCGTCTACCCCCGTTCTCGCGACTACCGCGTTTATGATTAGTGCGAGCGATAAGTCGAGATGTCTGGCGTATTCTCCCACGCCGGTTATCCGGGAACGATTAACCCTTTTCGACCCAGCGCCTCCAATTCAATTCGCATATTTTACGTCCTATCGGGATGCATAGTCGCAACGATCGGAAAATAGCCAATATTTATATTCTGTGGACTGAAGATTTGCATCGTACTTTTTATTGCTGTTTTACGTTTACATGATATTTTATTAGGGATAGGAAGTGACGCGTTACTTGTAACGTCATTACAATTTACCTTGATTTTTTAATAATAACGGTGTTTGGTAATAACTTTAAAATTTTTCACGTCAATAACGGCATGTCACGGTGTGAAAAGTGACTTTTGCAAAATAACTCGTTACCTTTTTTAATGAGTAACGTATATAATTGTAACGAGTTCCTTTTCAAGAATGACTTTTCCAATCCTGGTATTATCGTTATATATGTAATGAAAAATTGTAAAATTATTACTAAATCGTTATTATAAAAAAGTAACTGTAATGGCGCTACAAATAACACGCTACCTTCCATCCCTGTATTTTGTAGTTTACTTGCAAACGAAATACGAGGAGCCAATTTAACAAAATGTACAAACGCGACAAATACGATACGCACTTCACACTCTTTATTTTTTTTTTTCTTTATTTAGTGCAGCTGGCTAATGAGTGAGAATAGTGAAATGTCGGAACATGGAAAAAGATAACAAGTCGATTTTACATGATGCATATGCACATGGCGACACTTTCGACACCGGCGAAGATAAATTCATAAGCAACGAATGAATATTCCAAGCTCAAAAGACTCGAGCGAACGTATCTTTGAAAAAAGTAAATAAATAAACAATTTCGCGTCGCGTGGATATGTTGGTGACTGCGTTTTACCCATGCGACGGCAGTCGTTCCGCCGTGATAGAAAAAAGAATTGTCACATGATACGCTACGATATCGATCAGGTGTTTCGTTCGAGAGCCCGTATAATTCGCGTTTCTGCAGTGGCGCGAACGTCAAAAAAAAAAAAAAAATAGAAAGAAAAAGAGGGAAAAAGATAACGACAGAGCGAGATGGAAAATAGGTTGAAATGCCGCCGTAAACATTCGTATAAATAAATGTAAATCTGTCCGGTGCGCGCGCGAAAGCGCTTCGTGTATAAAGCGGACGAATAAATGTAAATCTCACTTTTCGGAAAATGGCATGCTCGAATAAAATCTTCCGGATGATATTCCGTTTCCTCCAATAAACGCGGAAGGAGAAAAGGGTGGTCGGAGAAGGAATGTGCGTGGCCGGGCTCGACGATCGGTGTAGAGTAGTTTTGCACACGTGGTAATTGATGGTTTTGCCGCACAGAGCCGGGCTGATTACGCTATGATGATAATTAACTGCGCTTATAAGCGCGTTATGGGTGCGCGTGCTGCGGCGCGGCTTCGTGCCTTCGCGGCGCGTTGATTAAAGCTCGAGTGATGCAACGCAAAAACGACTCCGGCAACTTTTAACAAAATTCCTCCAGCCGGGTGAGATCCTGGCTAAAGGAGGGAAAAACATATTTCATCTTTTCCGAGGAGAACGCGCAAACCATTTGCTAGGAATGAAGAGGAATCCGTCACGTCGGGCGATACGCTAAACTCGTTATCGACGACGATACATACCTCATATACACCCCGCGCATCCCATCGGTGTCGGCGATAGCTTTTACGGAATTCCGCCTCGTGTTTAGAAATGTAGATGGGATAAGATGCTTAACTACGGAATATAGTTGCTCAATCCATTGGGCTGAGGAAATTCTTGCGTGGAAATTCAAATGCCTATCTCATGAAATGTAAAATAGAAGTATTAAAGGAATTCGACTTAAAAAAAGATTCTTAACGGAATATTTCAGATCTGACTGGAAAAACTTTAAATACTCGTCCTCACTTTGAAGTCGATTCTTATTTAGCAAAAGTAAAGTTGGAGGGAAGCTTCACCTGAGTTCTGAGCCATCCTTAATGTTTAACGTAGAAACCTTCAAGTAAAAGTTTGATTTGTCTCAGTTGAGACAAATATGGTAACAATATTTTGCTTTGTATTGAAAAATATATATAGGAAAAGGCGCTTATTAAGTATTTAAAGAACGTGACGGTCGTAAAATATTATAAACCATTATTCGCGCGCGTATTATATAGCAAAATATCTCGTCACCTTGCAAAAAAATAGGCAAGAAAAAAATTTATCGATTTGCATACATTTGTAAGAAAACTGCCCAATTGTTGTATGCCCAGTTATAATGTTTCGCCAAGTTCAAGATTGTCCTATTAGAAAACAGTTTAAAATGTTCAGATTCTTATTTGAGAGTCTCCAGTTTAATCTTTCGATAAATAAGTAGGTTACTAGAGAAAGCACTGCATTTGGAAAACACATCTCAACAATACCAAGAATACGACTATAGCAAAGGAATATCGTATGTAAACTATGCTTTTTACTTTAAATGGATATATGATGGCATGGAGATGCGAGCGAGACCAACCAGCATGATTATTCGAGGCGGTTATTACACGTTGCTCTATTAATTTCTCCGGTTGTCTCCGCAGCAGACGATGACGTCTGAATCGGACACCGGTGTTCCGATTCCAACCGCATGTTGTCGCATACGTAATTCGCGCCTCGTGCACGCCGATGAGTCGCGTTGCTCTCCAGCTGCCAACAGCGGCCTTCCCGAGCTGCATAAATAATATCGAGACGCGGATGGTCTCTAACCTGTCGGTTCACGCGGTACTATACATTGATAGCATCACTTTGTCGATAAGTTTGTTGCAAGTTTTAAAAAGAACAATCGGGATAGAAGTAACGGAAGTTTAAAAGGCTGGAAATAGATATAAGTTCACACAGTTATTTCGATTGTCGAAAACCGTACACAGTTGGAAAATTTGTGTGTTAAATTTAACATTCCTTTCCTTATGTCTCAAAGGGTGCACCTAATTTTTATGTTAATTTAACATAAGATGAATATGATAGAAAATAACAGAAATATTATATAAAAAAATTGACAAACACATATTGACACAATTTATAAACAAATCGTAGAAGCCATATTTCTTTGATAAAATTAACATTTATAATATGTTAAATTAACACGTTCATTCTATTCATTTATCTTATATTATTTACGTTTTAAAATAGATTATTTTTACATATTTGTTCATTTACTCAGTTTATTTAAATTGTGTTATTTTAACACTAAAAAATGTTGAATGTCAATTTAACACATAATATTCGAATGAATATAATTACATTGTAGTAAATTAACACTCGGTTATGTTAAAAATTTAATATAAATTTTAGACCTGGTTAATATAAATAAAGGATATTTTTTATTGTGTGTGTAATAATATAGTGTGATGGAAGAGAACATTAGACAAATTTTTAGATAAATACTGCGCATACAGGTACACGATAATTGAAGCGAAATCGAATTGAACGAAGTAATGAGAAAAGAGAAAACGTTCATGGAAAATAATATTACAAGAAATACAACAGTGATTTATAGCAATGAACCGAAAGACTAATTGAAAATAATGAATATGTAGGTAATGCAGAGAGAGAAAGAGAGGATGGGAGAGAAAAAGAGACAGACCGAGAGAGAGAGGGGCCGACCTAGACAGAAATTTATTGTGTTCTGTGGAGAGTCCTTTGGTGCAGATTAGAGATATAGATATATTATGCTATTCTATATTATATATATTTTTAGATATATCGTAATATATTATCTAAAATGAGTGCCAAAAATGACAATAAGAAGAGAAGTGTGGAATCAAATATTCTATTATAAAAAACTGTACTGAGAAGATAAAAGAGTGTTTTCAAATTAAAAAATAAAAGGCATTATTTCTTCTTTGAAGATGCTTAAAGATTTGGATTTGCAAATTTCTGCAGATAATAATAAATCTCTCTCATAAATCTTTCTAATAAAAATGATCGATAGATAATTCCCGTTTGAAACGTACCGATTTGCCGAGGATAACAATAGTATTTGATTCTTTCTAGTAAAATCATCGATTATCCTTTTTTTTTTCATTAAAATAATAAAGAAGATAAACGACGAATGCGAAATGAGAGAGAGAGAGCACGAGGAAAAGTCTATTTGTGGCCCAAAACCTCATTAATAACGGCCGGAACTCGTGATGCTGCGTAATACGACTGAAATGAGAAATGAGTAACGGGGTCATGCGCGCGTGGAGGACGCACGGAAGTTCCGCATTCGCGGGGATCGCATAATCCTTTCCTAATGACGCGACCGTTTTTAGCTTTAATACGCGCACCGACACGCGCGGCACTGATATGCCGGCGAATATCCGGCTCGCGTATTTCGTCGCACGGATTAGCAGTCCGCGTTGAAACGTATGTAAAGTCGCGCGTTATGTACAGCGAAAGGGGACAGACTTCATGTGCTCCAGATTTGCTTTGGACCGTCCGAGAGCAAATACCTGCTGCGTCCAACTACGCTCATCCGTTTAGATTTCGACATTGAGTAACTCGGCAATTAAAGTCTCACGAATTTCTGCTCCGCTCGGCGCTCGAGAAAAGAGTGCCGAGAGTATGCACTTCCCCCGTGTCCTCGAGAGTTTGTTAAAACATTTTATGTCGTTTATGTCGCACGAAAACGGTCTCGAAAGGTAGATATATCTCTTAGATTTAGTTTTCGACGTCTGTCATGTTGACACATATATTGGTGATTTCTGAGCACTGTATATATGTGGCTTAATACGGACGTACGGAGTGCATCAGCGCCGACACTGGTTCGACGAGGCGAGGCGAGTTTTCGAAATAAATCCTTCCGTCCGCGTAAATCACGCGAGCTCTTTTTTTTTTTCTCTCGAAACGCCGTTAATATTCCCGGCATTTTCGTGCGACTGTCACGCCGGACGATCGATTTCGCTGGATTTTTAGACTTCTGTTGACCCGGATTGTTATCGCAAGAAAAATACTCTTATCAATCCGACGAATCGCGTTGCCGTGATCGCGCATGAATGATGAATCTCTAGATAAACGAGACTGAACGCAATCCATCAGATCACCAACAATCTTGATCGAATCTGCTTGATCCGCATAGAAACTCGCTTTGGTCCGCGCGAGGATTGAAACTACGTGGAGCGCGTAAAGATCGTGTTTAACCTTTCGCAAACTAAGTGAAAAAAATCAACAATGGCGAACCATGTAGGGTATCTCATATCCCATGTTATACTTCATCATAAGTATGCTAATTTAGTACGACTAGTAACTCCAGCTACATGAAACAGTAACTTGTGCGAGCGCAGTATTTTTTAAAAAGTTAGAAGTTTACATGTCTTACGGGGGTATGTCACACCCTACCTACTTCATCGAAGATTAACAATGTAGTATCGATTTCTAGTCACAAGTGAGGCACCTTGACAAAGAGAGAAGGGAAAACATCACCAGAAACGATTTCATTAAATTCGGAACATGCGAGGAACAATCTCCCAGGTTTACCCGATTGACATAGTGTGTCTATATCAGAACCCATCTGGGTCGATATCGAATTTTTCTTGTCGAGGAGAACCAGCTTTCTTTCCGTCCAAAACGACGCCGAGCGTCTTCGCCCATTTCGGGGATCAGCCATCCCGTTTAGGTTTTACGGCATACTTGGGGCCATAGTGCGCTCGGACGACGGCGTGCTCAGGCGTTTCCATCTCGAATAGAAGTTTTTACGCCCCGAGAGCTTATTATCCGCGGAACAGCCGCGAGCGCTCGTATTTCCGGATATAATTTAGCCAGTCGAGCGTTTCAGCTGCGCGCGGCAGGCTTAATTTCGCACCTACGTGCGCGATCGCGGCCAACGAAAACGGAAATAACTTCACCCTTACGTTACGAGCGTGGAGAGAGCAAGCGAGAAAGAGAATGAACGAGCGCGTTGCTGCTACTCGTCGGCCACGGCGCGGTGAGCTCCACAGAAAATAATTCAACGCTCTTGTCGTAAAACCGGCATAAATTGGGTGCGGTGTGCACCAGACGGTATCGATTCTCCGAGGCGACTGTCGACAACGTTCTACGCTAGACGGAGACTCGGGAAATTTGTCCACTGCACTCCCCCGACAGTGATTCTTGAGTGGACGAAACTCGAATAGGTCTTGAATTAACGCGCGAATTTTATTCGAAAATTATTCTCGATATATAAGAATTCAAGTGTATAACTATCGCAATATTTATTTGCTGCTTCAAATAAGACTTTTTATTATCTGAATTAATAAGAATTTCCTCGTTTATTATTTGCAGACGTCACGACGCAGCTTCACCGTCATCGGCGTTCTCCATCTGCTCGTCTTGGTTGGCCTTTTCGCCCTCAGCACGGCCGAGGCGCGGACTTTCTGTCCTACTGGCTGTACTTGCGACGATGACACCTTGGTGGTTTCCTGCGTGGGCGCCAATCTAGACGTAATTCCTATTGCGCTGAATCCAAGCATCCAGCGAATAGTGTTGAAGGAGAATCGCATCAAGATCGTGGATGCAGCAGCCTTCCAGTTCTACGGTGACCTGAAGAACGTCGATCTCTCCAGCAACCACCTGTTTACTATACCTAATGGCAGTTTTGACGCTCAACGACACCTTGTGGAGCTCCATCTGAAGCACAACAAGATCTCAGCGCTGACCGAGAAAACGTTCCAGGGTCTCAAATCCCTTACGGTGTTGAATCTGCGGGATAACTATCTGGAGATGCTGAAAAACGGCCTGTTCGCTTACTTGTCGAAGCTCGAAGAGCTTGATTTGGGTCAGAATCGCATATCGAAAGTGGAACCAGGGGCGTTTCAAAAATTAGGCACCCTTCGGGTACTGTATCTCGACGATAATCAATTGCGAACCGTTCCGTCGCCAGCCCTGGCACCATTGAATGCCCTCGCCGAGCTTCACATCGGTTGGAACGCTTTCTCATCGTTACCAGACGACGCGTTCAAAGGCCTCGAACAATTGTCGGTGCTGGACATCATGGGCGCCGGACTAGACAATATCAGCGACGGAGCGTTTCGCGGCCTGAATGCCCTCCGTACCCTGAAACTTGGTGCTAACAAACTGCGCGAAGTACCAACGAAACAGTTGGCCGTGTTGCCACGTCTTGAGGAGCTCACCTTAGGTCAGAATTTCTTCACGATTCTGCGATCAGGAGCTTTCCAAGGTCTATCAACGTTGAAGAAGCTCGACGTATCCGGCGCCAAGTTACTTACCACCGTGGAGAAGGGGGCCTTCTCGGACAACGCTAATCTGGAGACTCTTGTATTAAACAGTAACAAACGGCTGGCTGTTATGGAGGAAGGTTCTTTGGCCGGTTTACCAAATCTGAGACATCTAATGCTGCGTGACAATGCCTTTATCACATTCTCAGAGTCGCTGGTTGCTTGGAACGAACTGCGCCGTTTGGATCTCAGTGAGAATCCGTTAGTGTGTGACTGCAGTCAATTATGGCTAGCTGAGATACTCGTCCCGAGGAACTCGAGCCCGGTGATATGCGCCGAGCCGCCTGAATCCAAGAGCAAGCCCATCAAGGGCATGACCGCAGACGAGCTAGGCTGCGCCTTCTCGGATTCGCGCAAGCAGGTTCTAATAGTGACAGTGTGCACCACCGGACTAGGCCTTTTCTTTGGTCTTTTATTGCTCCTATACTATCGATATCGTAGACGCGTACGAGACGCGCTCAAAGATTACAAATGGAAGAACCGTGCGATATCACGAAAAGAGCACGAGTACCAGAAGACTTTCTCTGATGACGAGTACATTGTCCGTTCAGCACACGCCCACCATCATCACCATCATCATCAAACACCGCCGTCTCAGCCGGTGCCTACGCATCACCATCATCATCATCTTCAGCAGCTGCAGCAACAACAACAGCAACAACAGCAACATGCTCAGATAGCGGCTGGTATCAAGCCAATACCGGTGACGGAGCTGTAGCTAGAACTTCGGGCGGCGAGCCCCGGGACCGGTGGAGTCTGGTTTCTGCCTCACAGCAGCACCACCCTCGCCGAGGGCTTCACCTACATCGACGGTGAGACGGCGCGCCAGATGCGCCGCCCGGGGACGCTGCCCGTCACGAACAACGCATCCGGTCACCGCGGAGGAGGAGGTAGCGGCGGTAGTGGAGGAGGTGGAGGTAATGGAACGGGAGGAGGGCTCAGAGGCGTCATAGACGACGGTACAGCATCGCTGAGCGCAGCGTCGATCGACGGAGTCACGTCTAACAGCGCGAGATCCCATTACTCCAGTCACTCCCTGCGCCGAACGCCGCATTCGCAACCGCAACTCTCTGCCAGAGAGTCGGACGATCGGATACGAACTCTGGAGTCCGGACTTCAAAACGGAGTGCCAGTCGGTAGCCGCCATCAGTCGTCACCGCCACCGCTACCCTCCAGGCATCAGTCCAACTGCGGCCAGTCCTCGTATCCCACTCTGCCGGTCAACGGCCACGCTGCTCATCACTACCATCACCACACAAGAGAACGAGAGAAAGATAGATCGTCTGCTCGCGAAAGAAATCGTGAGCGAGACGGCGGTCCGCCGCCACCGCCTCCACCACCGCCACCGGTAACGTCGCATCGGTCTGATAAGCACAGGGAGACCCAACTGGAGATGGAGTTGCGCGACAATCTGGACATGAGCGTGATTGGCACGTACCGAGCGTAGATAATAAATCGAACGCGTTACGTTACAGATAGGCAAACAGTAAATGGGATCTGTAGTCGAGAAAAACCGTGATCGCACGATTACCGTGAACTTCTCCATTGTTTCATATGGTATGAAGAAATTGACAATTTGAAAAGATGAAGAAGACCAGTGGAGACCAATCAGAAGAAAGTTCCTTTCGTCGCGCAATACAAAAAGAATAAAAACTGTTAAAACGGGAAGAAGACTGACCATGCTGACGAAGAATATCAAGAAGCGAGACCAAAAAAAATCGCACTAAAGTGCGATTGCCATATCGTCACGATATACAATCTATTCAAGACTCCTATTCGTATACGATCGAAATATTAGTATCATCGTGGATCGGCCATTGTGGATCAATTTTACGATCAGTCGAAAGCCAATAATCGGTGCTAGAAAGACATTCGTTAGTTAATACTTTTATTTAAGTTTTTGAAGGGAAAGAATGAAGAAATTGAGCTTTTAGATATAATATTTAATCTTCTTTACGACGCGTATCGTTATTAAGAAAAAGAACTACATTAAGCAATGATTATATGAGACTTTTGTAATATAACTTGAGTAATGTAAAGAGTCTAAATATGAGTAATTCTTCGCAGATTACAGTTTTATATCTAAAATATTTTTCGAAATTTTCATTCTTCTAATTTTTTGGCCTGTAATGACGCAACAGACAAGCAAAAATAACCAATAGGCTCCTCATCGTAATCAAAAGGTGCGGATATGCTTTGCGTTTAGTATATCTGTAAAAGATGCCGCATCTTTTCCGGAACGAGATGGCATTCCGAAAATTATACACCTGGTCTATAATCCTAAGCGGTCCTTAATAAGTCCATCTTCCCGCGCGACTACTCGAAGATTAATATCCTTCTCTCTACGTCACCGTGGGGAGTCGTCTCAGAATCTCGAAGAAAAGAAGACCCAACGGACACGGAATGACTTTCGCCAGGATTTTTATCACGTTCGTCTTATCACTGATGACCGCAAGATCAGCACTGCCGATGAGTGATGCCAAACGGAAATCCCACGCGTGGATAACTCCTGGGAAAACAGGGTCGGTCCACGATCTCCTCCTTCCCTTTTCTTTCTCAGAAACGACGGGCCATCCGGCCACGTGGAGCCTGTTGTGTTCCATACGAGACATACATATACACGCGTAAAAATTCTATATGCGCGATCGACCACTTGATCGTGCTGAAGAACCGCCGAGCTCGATCGAAACTAAAGTTCGATAGTGCATCGGTCTACGCCGAGTCATTCTTGAAGTCGATCCGAGGGCGAGAGCTTAACGAGTTCGGGCTCTGAGAGAATCCAAAGATCACGATTCGAAGAACAGATGCGACTCGTTAAGATCCATCGATCACTACTCGATCGTTTTATTCCAAGCGGACGCGCAACTGAGAGTTCGTGTCGCGCGAGATGAGACATGTATCATATGCGAGAAGATTGACGTACTATAAGCAACGTAGGACGCAGCTATATAAATATATACATATACAGATATATATATAAATAAAAAAGTATATATATATATATACATAAATTATATATATATATTCTAAACGGTCGAATTATTTTCTAAATAAAAACACCAATGTACAGAGGCACGACGGAGACGGTATAGTTGAGCTAGTGTCAACGCGTCCTCGACTATCTTTAACTGTAAGAAATTTAGGTCGTCGTGGAGTTTCCGGGTACCTGCTTACTAAAGTTGAAAAAAAAAAGGAAGATAATGAAAAAAAAAAAGAGAGAGAGATTGGTAAGCGGGTATCCGCGTGCGATTTAATCCCTCGATCGTTGAAAGATTGCGGGAATGCAGAAACTATCAAAACGTTATCTGACATTGCGACGCGAATTAGCGATGTAAGGACGGTCGTTTCTTTTTTCCTCTGGTCGATATGTAAGTTAAGAGTATAAGATCGCGTTAAGGATTTAACCTTAAGAAGGTTTACGCTGTTATTAGGGAACCGCGCAGGTTTCTAAAACGCGGGTATCGTCCGTTCCCCGTTTCAACGGATGAGTGTCTTTCAGATCGTGAGGTCACGTCGATCTCTAACTGGATACCAGGGAATTCTCGCGGTAATACACTCGTGCACTGTTAGATATCAAATGAGCAGTGGTAACCCAATCTCTCGAATTGAGTAAAATTTTGTTATTTTTAACTTTCATGTGTGTCAAAATTAATTCATTTCCGTGGTTAGTTTTAAAGTAAACAACATCCACATATATTAATTATAATAAATTATAATGAATAAATTAATTATAATAATTATAATAACATAATAATAAACGTCCGTATGTGTGCAGTTAATAAATAATAAACTAAATTTGAGTAAAATTCAATATATTTTCTTGAGATATAAATTGTTTAACTTTATTGTTTTCATTAACGAAATATTAAGTAGGAACAATGGCACCTTCCAGAAATATTGACGTTAAAAATAACTCAATTGGAGTATAATTCGAATATTATGAATTTAACAGTGCAAAATTCGCGTTTATAGAAGCTCGATCTGAAATGCGGCATTTTAAAAGCTCAAGTCTTCGTTACCGAAGCGTCCGTTTCTCTCTCTCGAACGGTAAATAATTAATAGATAATTAGCGGCTAATAATTATTAATTATTAATCCACTCTGAATCTATTGAATTTATTATTACTAAATTAAACTTATCGACATTAATTGCTTTTATAATCTTCTGAATTTCGATTGTGTTCCTCGAAGGCATGCGTCTGTCAATCGCGGGACATAATGCATCCCATGAGGAGAAACCGAGAACAGAGACACGATTCGTTTCGCCGACGTCAGGGTTTGAATCCTCGAGAGGAAGGTTACATCCTCTCCCCCTCTCCCCTCCATCCGCGCTCTCCTGTCGCGGTACAGTGAGCCGAATTCCTCTGGTCCGCGCGCCGCCGAAATACTGCCATTTAATCGTCCGTGAATCGCGCGGCACCGCCGTTATATCCGCCGCGTGGGTAATTTTTCGGTCACTTTTACTTTCGATATTACACGGGGGAAAGGCAATTCCCGCGGTGATGGCGGTAGCGGCACATCGGAAATCCCGCGGCTCTGATAAATCGCGGTTGCATTAAAATGCACGGGGCGCGGCCGAGTTTAAGTTAGTTCGCCGACCGGCGGCGTAATGGCCGCAGTGGAGAGTACGAGAAAGCGAAGAGAGAAGGCTGTAAGAGAGAGAGACGAGGTGTACGGCGAAGATGTACTTTACGGAACGAGATTATTTTTCCGCCCGAGTGTACCCAGTGGAATTCCACGGTCACCCGGCCTGAGAAAGGTGACTGCACCTTGAATCGACTCCGGCGGCGGCGGCGCGATGCAGCCGCTCGCTCACTCGAATCGCTCGCTCGCTCGCTGCTGGGCGTGGAGAGAGTGACGGAATTTCAGCACACCGGTAGAATCTGCAATCTGGGTTTGGGATTTAGGCTTCGAGGGCATATAGCTTCGCGTCAACCTCGCGACACAGCGGAAATCAGACGGAAATTGAGCACCGTTTAGTATTTGCAGAAGACGCATGTTGATTTGCAATCGCGCTTCTTTCGGACGATCCTCAATCTCGGGGTAATAATGCGGGTTTGATTCCGTTCTCTTCGCAAACTTGATTCGCAAACTTAGCGAAATTATACGTTAAACGCGGAATAACGCGTGTGCTAAAAAGTCGGTAGAATAAATCTCGTCGAATAAAACACCGGACGCGATAACGATAGCGGGCCGTGATTTATCGGGGGTAAATTACAGATGCATCGAATGGCGAAGAAAGAGACACGGGTGGGAGTGAAAGTTACTATCGATAATGGAGTAACGCCGTCGTTCTCGGCGCCCCGCCGCTACCGCCGAAGGAAAATATATTACGGCTCCATTTTTAGGTATAACCGCGTAGAATTCTCTCTCTACCGTTGCGGATACGTCTGCACATGTCTCAAGGACACTCATCCTCGCTCGTAAAACCCTTTCCACCCCGTTGACGCCGATTTGACATCGGGAAATTTTATTATTTGATACGCGACGCGAATTTGTCGGATGAAAGCAGGATTTACGGTGTACGACTGCGTTCCAAGATAGAATTAAATGTGTACATTGTCACTTATCACAATTAATAGATTGGATTGGCGAAGGGAGAGCGAAATATATCTTTGTAACGAGTTTCGGCTGCCAGGTTCGAGATTCGCGAGAGCAAACTTTTCTATTGGCAATCGCTGGAAACTGTGAGATTTTTAATTTTTCCAATATCGATAATCGAACTATACGTCGATGATTTTTCCGAATAGTTCGATGGTTTTGTAAGCATTCCATGCTGTAAAAAAAAAACGGCGAAAAAAAGCGGTTGAGCGGCTCAAACTATATATATGTATATATTCTACACTACATATATATATATTCACAATAACTCTGATGTTCATGAAATATCGTTTTCGAGCGAACAGCTCTCAGAAATAAGTTCGATGCCAAATGAAACCACGTAATCTACGCGGTTCGATAGCCGGATACTATGAGAGCATCATCGATTCTGAAAAAGATTTAGACTATTATTTCCGCTCAACTTTTGACTGCCACGACGAAGAGCCACCAAACATTGTTTACTATACGATTTCTATATTTCATATCGTAACAATTTTCAATATTTTATATCGAAAGATACGTCTCGACGTACCATAAAACCGGTGTTAAAGATTACTTCAAAACTCGCAACCGTACGCGCTGCGCTCGTTTTGCAGAATAGGTTTTGCGGAACAAATGGTGGCGTAAAAAAAAAAAAAAAAAAAAAAAAGTAATCTTTTACTCTAACATAAATACAACTTTCCTTGAAAATACGATTACGTTTATACACACGCAGAAATATTGTTATATTTGTATACGTATGGAAAGATTGCAATATTACTACCCTACATCGTGGATTCGAGGATACATGTAATGCACGTTTGATGATGCGAAAGTGCTAAAGACGAGCGGGGCAGTATTTCCGGCGCTTCAACGTCGTGACATCGACAGAGAGAACTAGCGTAGGGACGTATCTAATTTCGTAAGTTCGAGAACCCACCGAAATATCCGGCGGAAACTTTGCAAATTTTCGCTCGACGTCTTTATCTTCGTTGAACTTTGCAAATCGAAGAGCTTCGCGCGACATGCGCGACCTGCGCAGTCTCGTCCAATAAGGCTCTCCCGAACGATAATCTCATTCTCTTCTGAAACGCTTATTTCGCCTTGCTCATTTCACACGAAAGACCTTTTTGTATTCTTATTTATGATAAGACACAATCTCGAGGCACGACGATACGAGAATTTTGTGCGCGTCTTTCACGAGATGCGACCCTTTTGTTCTTCCCGTGTATTTTAATAATGAAGAAAAATCGTGATCTCCCGTTTCTGTAATTTTGCAACGAATATAAAAAGAGTTTCATCGTAAATACGTGCAGATATGTTGCAATATGAACTAAAGATGTGCGAATCGAATTGAATCCAAATTTGATGTCAAGATTCGTATTGGTTCCCAATTTACAAATGCAGTTTTTATTTATAATTTTTTACCTATATTGCAACCTTATCGTCAAATTGTAAATAAATGTACATTTTATTAATTTTATATTAAATATTTAATCAAATATATGTATATACATATTTAAGAAATTTTATTTATCTATATATTAAAATTCAGCTGAACAATAATTATGTTGTTAATTGAAAATTATGTTTCAATGATTCGATTCGATTCGACGTCAAATATTTTGATTCGCGTATCTCTATATCATGACTATCAAATGTCTCACTGTAATAATAGGAGAAAATTCAGAAAATGATTGGGAAAAAAAAATACTTTATAGAAATTCTCACGAAAGTGACGGTAGCGTCTATTTTCATGTACTTATCTCTTATATGTAAATTATGACGCGTTTTCCATTTAATTCCTGCCAAATTCGTATTGCGGTATCACCGAGAATCGTTAACAGCGTGGACAGTGTGCAAGTGGCGCCTAAGTTAGAATCATTGCATATATTTTCTCACCCGTACAATCGGTCTGGGGCTTTCCCCGTGATTTGCGACCCTGGTTAACTCTAACCTGTACCGAGGCAAGCCATCGGATAAATCTCAAGTAGCGTGTTTGTAATTAAAATGCATTGTAAATGTGTTGGGGTTCAAGTATCACAGATAGTTCCGAACGGAAGAAAGAGAAAGAGAGAGAGAGAGAGAGAGAGAGTATTAAAAAGGCCGTCGCGATAGAAGCGAGACGGCGAAAAGTGTATATTTTACGATATGACCGTCATACTAAAAAATCATTACTGTAATGTTATCGTATATCGCTAGTCAGTCGACGCGTTTCGGAAGGAGAAGGAAAGCGAAACAAGGGAAGGAGCGAAGCGCGAAAAGCGAGGAGCGTTCGAACTATCGAATAAAATTAATTGAGATATTAAATTATTGTACAAAATTGGGCGCCGGTAGTTCGTAAGGCCTATTATATCGTTTTTCCATTTCGTATCGATTGCGTGTGTGACACGCGCTTGTAAAGTGATACGTATACGAGCAAGACGTATGAGGAACCGTTTTAGAAGGAATACAAGCTCAACATTTAAGCACGAAGAGAGGCGTCCGTTTACGCTCTCCATAAAAATATCGCAGTAGAAATGTTGATTGAAGCTTCCCAATAAAAATACGAATGAAAATATAAAAATCTCGAATCAATCGAAGATGCAGGACCACTTATACGTTCCGTCTCCTTCAGTATCGTAACATTCCTCGCGAAAATATTGCGTAATACGTCTATTCTATTTATAATGTCAAAGTGTATGTTCCATTCCTCTCTCTCACGTACGTCTCGCTCGTATATATTTCATTGTAACTCGACTCCCTAAATCGGCGCGACGTCAAAAGGCGCCGCGCTAACCTCTCTCGTCTCATATCTCGTCATAACACACGACTCATCCGAGTTCCTTCTGCCGTTCGAGAGATAAGCTCGAGTTCTGCCATTCGACCGCGAGCTCGCGACGCCCGTTATCGGGCGACGACAGGGTGTCGATTGACGAATTCCGCGTACTTAACGGCGCGCAATGCAATCTCTCGCCGGAGGTACCGGTGTGCAAGCACTGGCGCTTATCGACGTCTCCTCGATAAACTTAGTATCAATGCGCGTTCTGTGCCATTGTGATCGCGATTCCCGGATGTAAGTATGCATACGATAAGCTGGAGGGATTATACGCCGGTGAAAAGGCAAGCATAACGGTCGATTCTCTCTGTGACGCGACCTTTATTTATCTATGTATAGAGAAATCGGGACTCTCTTCGTAATCTTTTATTTTTTTACGCGACTGTGTGGATGTAATGGCGAGATATATCTCTTGCGAATCTTACGGACGACGAAGTCCGACTTCGAGTTTGCATCAGTCCTGTCTCACGTGTTCTTTGCGGAAGAGTGTAAAAATTAGGATACGAATGCGTTATACTTTCTTTTCCATACTAAGTATTCAAGTTCTTTAAACGTACACACGTTTCATCCAGGAAAGCAATTTCGCCCACAATGATTTCGCGAATGGTTAAACGAATTTCCCTTCGTTGATAATATCCCATGTATCGAATTTAAACGACCTAATCTTGTATTGTGATATATTATATGTATAATGTAGTATACTTGATTCGCGCTTGAGAGTCAAGCTTGAGTGGAATAGTTTTCATCGGATGAATCAGACGGTATGCACATTCCATGAGAGATCGTATATATCATTAGGGTGATATTTCGCGCTTCTCCAGGATGGCGGAACTTAAAGCTTCTTCTATCGATCGGATATCTTTAGGCGATTGTGTAATTCTTCAATCTCGTCTCCACGCACTTTAGATTCGGAAGACGATAACGTAGGAGGATTAAGATCTGTTCCGAATCGAGATTTGATCGGCGGACGAGCCGGGACACACACAAATACACACGACGTACGCACACACTACACTGTACATTCGTGTAAAGCATAGCGAAGCCTTATTGAGAAAGCAATATTCATCCTTAAACCGCTTAAAGTATTTTCAAGCTGCTAATCTATCGAGCGATTTCTTCCTACGCTAAAAGATAAAAAGGAAGAATAGGAGACGCCCTCCTTCGAGGCGAACGGAAAGGCCTCGGCGATCGCGGATCGGTTCCGCGATCGGCGTAGGTCCGAACTCGCGCAAGAGGAGGACTGGAAGCTGCGACCCACGGGGTAACGCTTGCGTTCGCGGATTGATCGCAAAAATGTCCCTTCGAATCTCCGATCATTATAAAATGGGGCAACTTTGGCCGAAATGTTGACAACGCGTCCCGAAAACGTCTCAAAGATGTCTTTAATTTTGAACGTGTGCCGTCTGGATCGATCAAATCTAGACATTTTTTTTTATTCAGGCCAAAGTTATTCCATTTTACAGCACAGTTATTGCAGCACTGAGGAAAACGAATGCTGAGATTGAAAAGTTTTCCTTGATTTTTCCGCGATTTTTTTTTTTGACGTTATTATATCGTCTCGCGAAAGAACGACCGTGTTATCGTCCGAAACGAATTACAGCGAGAGTAAAAGAAAAAGAGAACGCGGCGCGCAACTTCTGGCCCGTACGCCGACGTTAGAATTGGATTGGAAGGACAAGTTTAATTACCGAGGCGGGCTCTTCCGCGTTCGCGTAAACACGCGCGAAATTTCGTTCGCGCGTAAAAAGTGCTTCGAGACTGAAAAAGTTCAGGCTGTGCGTTCGTCTAAGGCACGTTGAAATACATCTCCCCGCGAGAAATAAGGAGGAAACAAAAAAAAAAAAGAGAGAAGAACCGCGAGCAAGTGAAAACTAAATTAAACTCTTAAGTCACCAGTACGGTGAATGAGGTACCTGTACATGAAATATCCGCGCGGCAAACGCTCGAGAGAAGCCTCTTTTTTTTTTACGCGATAGCCTCGATCGGAATTCGCGGGAGTTTTTCCGCGATAAGCCTGCATGGACGCGCGCTCTCTCTCTCTCTCTATATCTGCCCCTCTTTCCTGCCCCGAGAGTGATCCGTGTGCAAACGCGATCCGCCGTTTATTAATCGATAACCGCTCTCCTGCGTCCGAGAGCCGGCACTTCTGGCCGCAAACGGGCGCACAGTGGGACTTTTTTTTTATACATTATTAAACGGCCGCGTCGCGTTCCGGAGAAGAGCAGCGCAGGCCAGCGTAATCTCTCCGGCTCGATGGAGGGATGGTTATCACTTCGCACGCGCCGTATATCGATCATACAATCAACCGTCTCGCGGATTAACCGCGACGGTCGTCGACGTTGTTACACCGTGGGTATAAGTGGCACAGCTTCCCCCGCGACTCCGCCCCCGTCCCCGCTGTAAATACACCCCCGAGTTGTTCCCCGAGGGTGATAGACGGCCTGCATTCTCGCTGCGCTTTACCGAGCGCGAAAGTTGCGAAAAGTGCACACGAGAATTTTTTTTTTTTTTTTCCGAATAAAAGAGATTTCAAATTTAATTCGACGCGATCGAAACGATTCGTGTCCGGCTCGGTTCTCGTCAAAATTTCATGGTGAATGAGCCGAATTTCATTTCTCACACGCGTCATGTGGTAGATACGCTAATGGCTAAACGATAGCTATAGTCCGTCAGTGCTTTTGTTTTATTACAGTTATGAAGTTAGTTAATAAGCTGTATTATATATTTTTTTGCTTAAATTGTAAATTGTAAGATTTATTCAAAAATATATTATTAGATATAGACACCAACATTCGTTTTCATCAAATATGGCCTTCTTCGCTTATATGTGTATTTTTCCATCTATAAAATAAATAAATAGAGAAGTAAATAGAGAGAAATAAACAAATATCTATAAATAAATAGAGGAAAAAGTTTCTTGTTATTATTTACTTTTCTTACCCATTTTGTACATTGATTAGATGAAAAATGCACAAAACAGAGCATCGAGTCGGATTTGATTTCACCTTCCTGGATTTAAAAAAATTCACCGCACCGTTAAATTTAATTTACTTTAATTTTAAATTTACACGCGCCGTGAGAATGCGAGGCGACACGCACACACACAACACGCGTTTATCGAAATTCGCATTCGTCGCCTATACTCGATTTTCTCTTTAATTAACGAGAATCCTTTATTAAGATGTGTATCATAGATGCGAGTATGGCGCGGACGTGTCCCATTGATCTCGCTGCCTTCTTTTCGTCCGCTTTCCGGTGGAGGAGCCGATCCGATCGCGATCGTTCTGTGTAAATATTATTCGTCGCATTTGTGCGAGCACGAGAGAAAAGAAGGCGAGCGGGAAAAGGCGCGTGGCGCTCGTGTTTTTTTTTCTTTTTCTGGCATGGATAGAACAAGCGAACGTACTCCGACTCGTCGAACCGAGCGGAAAGAGGGCTGTTCTCTTTCGAGGAAGAGGGGGAGTCCCCATCCGGGCCATAACATAGGTCATTAATAATAACATAATAATAGTAATAATAATATTAATAGGGATATTCCAGCGTTATTTTGTACATAAACAACTTTATCAACGGATATTAAGAGAAGTCATCAATAAATCTATATATAAAAAAAGATGTTGAGAGATTTTCTATTATATATTTCCTCCATCTATCCCTCTTTTGATCTCAAAATTTTCAAAAGTCAATTACACAAACATAATTATGCTAATCGTAGAATTTAATCGCTGAATTCTAGATATTTCAAATGATTTATTTTATGCTGCTTATAAACCTGCGGTTTCGCACGCGTCACGTAAACGCTATTTACTGATAAGCAGGACCAAATATTTGTTACTAGGATTGCCAGAGTCAATGTTCGCATCTGTGTTTGACGGTGCATTTAACGCTAGCTGTGGCTACCTATATGATTCTGAGTTTCATATATCTAATATGGTAATCGTATTCAAACGTAAACACGAAGGGACTCAGACAGTTACATTTGGCATAACGCAGTTGCATTTGCGTAATACAAAAGATCACGGTGGATGGTAAACATACAATGCGAATCGGGCAGTCAGATTTTACGCTGAATGCGCGTTCAACGTATAGATCAGCACTTTACAAAGGAATCAAATTTCTGTTCTTCAACGTCATACGTGGTCTGAACTCGAGAATAAGGCCGCGCCATAAAATCCATTTGACGTGATTTGCGAATGAATGCGTTACATTTTCCGCGTAAATAAATCCCTGTGAGATGTCATAAATGAGAAGTGGAACGTTGCTCCATATTGCGCACAATTTCATTACGATGGGATCGTCAGGTTCCGGTAACGTCGAGTGAAGCTGTGTAATAATTCGCGTGAAAAAAGCATCATCCCCGATATAGTTTTAAACATTGACTTTTATTAAAAGGATCCAATAACAACATAAATCCACACATACAACCCTAATTATGTACAAAATTTATAATTCTTAGATATTATCATTCTGTAATTTAATTTAACACTTTGGGGTACGCTTTGGTTAAACATACGCGCGTGTAAATAAAATTTTAAATAGAAAAGATCATGCGAGATATATATATCCACGTACAATATATACATACCCACATGAGTGATATTATGCGTAACACAGCAATATAAAAAATCATATGCAGCTTTGGAATGTAAAAAAAATAATCGCATATAATTTCGATAAGTAATATTGGAAATTAAATAATTAATTTCACTATTAAAAATTCTTTTGATAAACATAAATATTTTGCACGATGTTTAAAACGCGATATAAATAATGTTAAATAATATTAAATAATATAAATTAAACAAATATCGTATTCATATGCTAGTTTTTCTTTTTGTTCTCCTTTTTTGAGATTAATAGAAAAATAACATTACAAATTACATTTATTGGATTTGGTCAACGTTCTAGTACATTTGAGACTCTCCAATCTCAAACAGCAATTATGACACTTCATTTCGCGCAAACACATTACATCACAATTGTAACTGCATAATCACGATTCTAATAGTTCTTTTAGGGGTAATTCTCTCTAATTTTTTTTTGCCATCGCGATGCCCAGGCCTAGAATACTTGCAACACCGATAATAACACCTCCCGCAACAGCCATACCCATAAGGCCCTCTGCAAAAAAAAACAAACAAACGGGATTCAATGCCAATTTCAATCACGAAAATATTGATTAAGCTTCTTAGATGAAGCAAGTTTAACATGTTAGTTGATGCGGTTAGTATAGCGAATCGTTAAAAGGAGAACAGTACGACATATATGACAGTACGATGTGGTATTAAATACGGGTTTTTCGTCTCGTCGGTATAAATTTTTATTACTTATTATACAGAATATACAGGTGTGGAATACTAGAGATAAAGGCAATGCAAAAAATACAAGCAACGGTTATTAACAAAATAATCAAATCTATGCTAAAGCTTTTAATTTGTATATCGCGAGATATGAAATGAAATATCTACTATCAGAAGAAATTAGGAGATTTAACAACCATAAAATTGAAAAAATGAAAATCTCTACAGAAGATTATGGAAGAGGTTATATACATTAAAAGAGATTGTGCTGCAAAAACATGCAGAAGATTAGCTATTTTTGCCAAAGTTAATGAGTTTTGGATTAATATGAATCATAAAGACACAAAATCATTAAGTGGAATCTATATAAAATTTAGCAATCCAGGAAAACAGAAAGATTAGCAGAAACAACCAGAAATAGTACGATTGCGTAAGAAAATCACAGAAATCTCTCAGCGATAATGCTCCTAGATAGATTACAAGCTTTATTCTCTTAAGTCGATAAAAAGTTATAAAAGGGAAACCTTTTTCCATCTTCTTCCTTATTAACGATTCCAAATGTTGCACTTGTACATTTGCAGGTTCAATCTGAAGGAATGCTCTGACGTACGAGAGTGCCTTGGAATATTCCTGGAAAGAGACATCAATGATCAAACATCGAGATCGCTTTATAATACAAAGTGCTTGATACATTAATTCATGATTTACATATTTTACCTTTATTCTAGCATTTCCAATTGCCAAATAATACAGGCAATCGCGTCTCTCCGTATCGTGATTGTTATAAAGATCCTCCAGCAGCAATATTCCTTTTCTAATGTCCGCTGAATATTTGCTTCTCACAAGGCACCAGGCATATTCGAATTGTGCTTTTTGCGTAACGTACGACGAATGCAACTGCTCATGGTATACCGTTTCGAATTTCTAAAATGGAATTAACGACAGTTATCACAAAGTGATGCAACACTCGTGTACATACTCTGGACTACATTTCCCGATCGGTGAGTCATCCCGACTTCGTCTCGACCCACAAATCACGAATGTCAAACTAATTACGATTTGTTCGTGAAATAAAAAGAGTACGATGTACGTTTTTCAGAAGAGAACGTTATGTATGTCATCGAGTAATCTGCTTCGCTGATGAAATTATTAAAAATCCGTAAAAAATACGTATTGAAATTCTACGCAAAGCGAGTCGCCTGAATGAATAAAAAAAAAATATGACACAAACAAAATGTATCGCGCAAATATACGTAAATATAAATAAGTACCACGTAACCTAACCTAACTTTTCGCACGTACGTCGTTGTTGCAGCTGTACAAGGAGAGATCGAGACAGGTAAGCGCGAGAAACAATGTCGGAATGACCGTGATATCGGCAAAACAAGAATTATCCTACGGGCATATTTACCTTCAAATCCTCGGAAGAGACAACTTCGTTCAAAACGTCCTCCATTTCTTTTCCAGACTAACGCACGTAAACGGCGCGCACTTTGTCACACACATACACACGCGCGTACACACCGAGAGGAGACGATTGTGCTACGTATGCGTGTAAAGTTCCACCGCGATTCCCCGATTCTTGGAACGCGGTTGCAAGTTGCAGGTGCGAGAGTGCAAGATGACCTGACTCATCGCAATTCGCAAGAGGCATAAAAATGCGTGATCTACTAGCTCGATACGGCGTCTCAGATGGCGCGGTTTATGAATCTTAAAAAAACGAAAATCGACGGCATACAGAAAAATATCATTCTATTGTTAAAAAAGTTAATTGCTCAATTTACGCCCTTCCTTTAATAAAGAATATTTTCTTGATAATAATCCTAAAATATAATTATTACAAATTTAGAAAACTCATTAATGTAAATAATAACAAATAACGGCTTAAAGCTTAAATAATTAAAAATGAATCATAAAAGAAAGGGGTACAATTAAAATACATGAATTTTATTTTTGTGAATTAATGTTAATGTATTTTAATTGGCCCTTGTTTTATGATTGATTTTACTCATTTATGTGTACTCAAAACAAACATTTATTTTCTTTTGAAAAATATTTTATAAAATCCGAAACGATTTTATATAATAAGTAAATCAAATTTATTTTAATTTAATAACCATGATTGAAGTATTAAGCTTACTAGAACTCAGAATACATTTCGAATAAATTTGGTGCTTGTGATGAACATATGACAGATTTACGGATAAATTAATTTTTGAAATACTTGAAACAAGTGATTATTATTTGCGTTACAGTATGTATTTTTCTGTGTATAACGTAATACGCAAATTGCATATTCCACAAATTCGTCCAATTTCGAAAAAGCGCTTTAACTAAAAAGTAAAATTATAAATTAACGTTTTTATTTGTTATTTTAAAAAAGATAATTAATCGTATTTATTTAATCGTATTAACACGTAATTGGAACATATGACGCTGGAATATTTCTATAGTGATACTCGGATTTTTCTGATTTTAATAATAATAATATAATAATTTGGCATAATTTTTTATGTATCAATTTTATTTTTATTATATTATATTTTTTATTTAATTTTTATTATATTTATGCTAAGTTTAAGTATCAATTTTTTATGTAGTTAAAAATTTTAAAACTTTTAAAACTGTGATAGTAAAAAACTTTAATAAATCCTAAAAACCCATATGTTTCTTTAGCATTACGAAAAATAAAATATGTTCTTACAGGGGTTAATCATATTTATATAATTATATTTCGAAAGACGATTTTATAAATCGGCACCTTTCATATTTATATCTCTTCAATATATTTTCATATAGGAATTAAACGTTTGTTATATACGATTTGAATATTATTCATTTAAAAAATAGGAATACTCTTTTAAGAAAAAGTACAGAGTTGCTCGTACAATAGTATTTTAAATACGTTTAATACAACACACCCTCGTTTTCTTAAATAACGAATGGTTATAGATAATTTCACTAAAATACATTTTAGATATGAATTAAAATAAAATTTAATTTGTTTTAAAATACGACGCTTACAAATGTGAATATCTATTTTTCGAACTTGTGTGGAAAAATTTGGCATCCGTATGAATGAAACGGAGAAAGTTTCGCCGAATGAATATACAGCCTATATGGTGGTTAATTTAATTACGATGCCAACGAGTGATCCGCTTTGTGTCTTTGACAGCGCGCGATATGATCATGAATGTTAATGAGCACGATATCAATATTAACGCAGGTTTAAATGTATGCCCATTAAGCCGCAACGTTCGGACTATTAAATACACAAATAGGGAAATTCATAAATTTATGAGGCTTTTAGCGTAATAAAATTTATTCACGTAGAGACGACGGTACAATAGTTCAGGTACTGATGGGCACAGCGCGATATTCAACTAACTACACGTTGGAGAACATTTGGTTCAGTTGCTTGGCCAACGAATACAGCGGCAGGCCCGTTATGGTGTAATAATCACCATCTATTTTTTCGATCAGGCAACCCCCTATACCCTGAAGACCGTAGCCTCCTGCTTTATCCCTGAAATAATATCTCGCTTGAATGCAAAGACTAATCGCAACAATCGAAATGCAATATTGCAAAATTTAGAGTGTTTACCGAAATCTTGTAAAAGAATTTCCTGAGAACGTCTGGATTTTCTAGATATTTAGGGAATGCTTAACATGACGTCTGAACTCTGAGATCGATGTTTTATATCGACTTACACACATGCGATTTACAAAACATCAACACGTTACTACATACTACTACATCAATATCGCATGCACATGCAATTTTTTTATAGCAAAGCTCCTAGATTCATTTCTAGAAGCACAGTATTGTTTTTTTTTATATAATCCCTAGTCCAGGTAAAACTTGTTGCCTACGTTTTATCAATCAAATGCAACAATTTTTATATGTATTACTTTTACAGAAATTTTTTAATATCTTTCTCGAGAATAAATTAGACATTAATTAAAGTGACATCTAAACATTAAATAAAAATAGACATTATTAATACAGTCTAAAATCCATATGAAAAATTAAAAATTAAAAAATTACAATTTTTTGATATCGACTTCTGGTATTGACTAGGGATAGCATATGTTTTATACACATAAAAGTTATATACTTTGTACGTTTAAAATTTTTATATATAATACATAAAGCTATTAGAAGTTAATGCCAGAAATCGAACAAAATTGTAATTTTCCAATTTCTTTTCGTTTTTCATATGGAATCTGAATTATAAAAATAATACATATAAAAATCATACATTGTATTTGATTAATAAAACAGATGACGCCAGCATCTTCTTAAAATCCTAGGATTAAAGAATTTTAAATTATTGTTTGCAACTTTGAAATAAATTGAAATGCAAGTAAAGCAAACAAATTATATATTGTAATTTATTAGTAGTATAGAAAACAGAGATTCTACAAGATTACATTTTTTCTTTTCTATAATTGAAGTTGCAAAATCTATAGGATAAGAACACACACAGAAAAACATCACTCTTACAAAGAAAAGTGATTTACTCAATTTACTTTTTTTTCTTTAAAATAATGATTATCTTTAGCAAAGAATATTTTCTTGATAATGATCAAGAATATTTTTTTCTTAATAATAATCATAAGAGATATATCTATTACAAATTTTAGAAAACTTATTAATATGTAATCATAACAAAGATTTATTTTTTAGAGGCTATAAAATTGATTTAAGAAATGACTTTATATAATAGGCAAATCAAATTTGTTTTAATTTAATAATCTTAAAGTATCACATTTATTAGAATTCAGAATATAATTGTGATGAACTCAAATAAATTTGCAGATGTATGAACTTTTGAATTATTCTGAAATAAGTAATTATTTATTTATGTATAGTAATGTCTTAAAATGTTAATGTGGCTCTCACTGGTTTGTGACAGCTTAATTTTAAATTTAAGAATTAACTGTGAATATCAACCAGAATAGTATTATATATCTTAAGGTGTTATATTTAAAACGATTTTGAAGTAAAAATGAAATATCAATACTGACCTATGTATATGTGAGTGTAAATGAGCTACTTTCTTCTACTGTGTATTGTCTTCTAACTCTTCTTTTTTTTATAAAAATGTATAAGGTACATAAGAATGTACATAAATGTACGCGTGTGTATGTTTATTTAATGCTAACCGATTGTTTTTTATATTTGTTCAGTAAAATTGTTTTATCAAGTAAATTGAAAAAATAATGAAGGAGTGTTTTAAAAAATGACAGAATTTACATTTAAAAGTAAAATTTTGAAAATTTCTCTGAATGCTGATAAAATTCTGTGACAATCCCTGATTTTCAAAGGTAAAAGTGAAATTCCTTAATAATTTCAAGTTTTTTTTTCAGATTTTGATAGTAAACACTCTGAATATTGCAATGCAATATGGCAATGCATAAGCTACACTCACATAGGCTCACCAGTTTTAATATACTCTCTGATTTGTTTCTCCGATATATCTCCAAACTTTACTTTGGCAGCCTCATAAAACTGGAGTTCGCTCTTTGGTGTTTTCAGACACACGCCAGTGTAGACAATGTGTTGTTTATTCGCTAAGCTAAGAAAGATGCATTGCATACTACGTATATTATATGAATAATCCAGAGAATAAGAGTTATTACCTGGACAACATCTGAAAAGCTTCCACTTCGCTACGAGGCTTTCCATAAATGACGTCGCCCATTGTCACCATGGTGTCTCCTCCTATTATCAGAGACGGTGGCACCAGATCCCCTTTTAGGCGCTCATACACTTCGTGTACCTTGTACTTGGCTATGTCCTGAACATATTCCCCATGTCCTTTATACTTGGACCTGTCAAGCTTTTCATCATAGAGGGACGGCACCACTTCTGCGTTTATGCGCTGGATGAATATTTATTCACGTTAATGCGATTAACAGTCTACCCGAACGATTATTGCGCAATCATCTAGATCCATCGTTTACAGAGCGCTTAAAAAAATGATTCTCTGCACGATTGTTTACCAAGTGTCTCATTATGTCTTGCCGTCTCGGGGAACCGCTGGCCAAGATCGTCCTACCGCTTGCCAGGACTTGGACAGTCGATTCCAACATCCTGCGCGACGTGTGCGACACGAAAGTTCAGTGATTATTGTTAATGACACCTGCTACAACGCAAAAAAAACACCTCGCGAAACATCTGATCGCAACACACGTGGTGAGCAGAACGCACGAACGTAAATACATTAACGGAGCGGCCGGCGCCTGTCGGTAAACGTGAACCCTTGCGAGCCGCTTTACATTTTGATAATGCCGCAGAGGGCGCTGCAGTCAAAGAGAAAAGTGCACTCTTGTTCTTCAAAATAGTGGCTTTTTTTACTTTACTATACAGAGTATTTAAAAATTTGCGAATTAAAATATATCATAATAACAAAATTTTCAAAAAATTAAGAAAAAGTGTTTGTGTACATTTTACTTTAATAATTTTGGGATATACAGATTTAAATATAGCCAATTATAGATACCTACAAATTACATTCAGATCACGGCTACCTGTCCATGAATTGCGCGTGCGATACACTGAGAAAAAGGTACTTAAAAAATTTATTTATGAGAAATATATTATATTTATGTCACTAAAAAAATTTATTTAAATATTTAATATTTAAATAGGGCGAAATAAAGCGCAAAGCCATCTATTTTATTTTTTACAATTAATGAGATATATTTTACAGGAATATATATTTCATCACAATTAAATTTCTTATAACTAATAAATATCGAAAACATCATAAGTAATATTTGCTTCGTAATACTTGATTGACGTTTTTCTCACAATCAGTGCAGTGTATTAATAGATAAGCATGCACTTCAGTCAATACTTAAATAACGCAGTCTGTCTATAAACATAATTATTCATAATTAGCTATACATAGATATATTTGTATTCCTATTATTTCACAAACTACTGAAATAAAAATTTACAAATAACTTCTCCCTTCATTTTTTTTTTTGAAAACTAATTATATTTTAATTCACGAATTTCTGGATGTCCTGCATGAGTATATCATTGCGTAATAAATTTTAGCGTCAGAATTAATTTTAATACATCTAGGTTTGTCAGTTTACAGTTGAGATACGTATAAATAACACAGTATATATATTCGAGCATAATAAATTTTGTATAATAAAAGAATCAATTACTGGAATATTTAAGTAATTGTATATATACTTAAATATTGAAAGTTGAGTTTGTGCATTAAAGTATACGTATCTTTTTAAACATTCAATGCAATCATTTCAAAATTGATGGAATTATATAACTAATTGGAATCAATTTTATATCAATTAATCGTGTTATTTAAAATTAATATTAATTATATATTATATATAAAATTATATATAATATCAAAATTTTAATTATACTTTAAAACCATATTAATTATATACAAAATATGTTTTAGATTGACAGAATTATTTCTCAGTATTTAAATAAATTAAAGTTTTGATGTTAATTTTTTAACGCTTTGTCTGCAATCTTTTTTGTTTTAACTCATGCAGCACAAAGTCAAAAATTATATAATGTAAGACATCTTAAAAACATCTTTATTATATCTTTCATAAAAAAAAGTCTTTAAATATCTTTAAGACGTATTATACATTTTATGTCTCGTTTTTTAATATACATATTGTCTGCAAAGTTTATTATTATTCCAGATTTTTCAAAAAAAGTGGAAAAACTCAAGGTTACTGTTCAACCTCTCTATTACATCACCAAATAGTTCCTAACTCAAATGTTATTTAATAAGAATTGAAATTTGAGCAAAAAATAAGGATGAAATTTGTAATTGAATTTTCCTTATGCTATGAAAGACTTATATTGCGGAAAGCTATTAACCCTAAGTAAAAGAAAGGAAGTAGCATTAAACATAAACATTTATAAATAATATCTATAAATATCCATAAATAGAGCAATGTAGTTCGCCAGTTCTCTGCTATATTATTTACTCCATCATTATCATTGACATCAATCTTCCTTTCTTTATTCCTTTCTCCAAGGCAAGATCAAAAACATTGTTTTGCTCGATTAGAAAGAGTACTGAATTCCGCATAAAAGATTACTACGTCGATTGTTCACAGATTGTATAAATGCATTTATATGTCGTGTATACACACACAAACATATCCAGATTATATATATAAATTATAGATATATAGTACATATAAGTATATGTATAATATAATATATGCATTCTTATACTTAATTCAGAAGATAAATGCGTGCTATAATCTGGTGCACGTTTGAAAATATAACGGCGTTAGAAGGAGAACTCTTCTCCAGGCGCAACTCAAGCCAGACTCTAATACATCGTAATCGGTAAATTACGTAAATGCCGCATGCCATGAACGAACCTAAAGGTCAGTCAGTCCGAGGTCTTACATAATCGCAAGGCGAAAGGTTGACCCATCTTTGAGCAGCCTTCCAGTTGAACAAAGATTTAGCGGAATTCTTTTTTTTTTTGCATGTCATTCGCGATCGTGTTCTACCTTTAACCGATTATTTGGTGATCTAATTGCTCGTATGAAAAGAAAACCTTGCAAGAGATACTGCAGCTTTATATTTCAGCGAGAATATATAATCTTTCGAGAAGAGGATAAATAAATAGCTATGACATTTTAATTTTTAACAGATTAATTTGCGATAATGTTCGTGAAATATGATACGGAGTTCTTTAACAATCACTCATTCTTTCATTGAGAGATTCTAGATATATAGATAAATGGATAAATAGATAGATAGATAATGGAGATGTTTATTCCAGGGCAAATCTTTTTAAAAAATAACAAATAAAACAAAAGTAAAAATCGATAACAAAAAAAATACAAAATAAGACAATACATAAAACCAAAATACAAAATAAAACAATAAAGATAGAGAATTATGAATAAAGTCAAATAGAAATAACAGAGAGAGAGAGAGAGAGAGAAAATTTCGTTATAATTTCGCTGAAATAGCATTGCATCGGGTATCGACAGATTTGTTTAATTACATTTGTTTTCCGAAATTCGGTTTACACACCGTTCTGCTAGAATAAATATCCAACGATTATGTATTCGCAATTATTCGTTCGGTTGAAAATCAACAAACGTACACGTCCGTCTGCGGTAAACAATTCTTGTAAACAAGTAATCGCTTTAATTTAATATAATGCGAATACAAGCAAGTAATAAACGGCGCAGGGTCAAGTTTACTAATGAGTGCACGTGGCGAGCGGCCTGCCGGTGTTATTTATGAGATAATTGCTGCTTAGAGCCGAGCGAGGATGAAATATCACTTTGTTATCCCTTCGATCGGCGGCGGGTCTTCAGCTTGATCTGCAATAATTGACAATCGCGTTTATGTAACCGGCTGCAACCGGGCATATCTGAAATCTCGAATGATAATCGACGCACGATGATGATTATCGCGTGAGTATTTGTAGGTGCGAGCCTCAGTATAATTATTAATGTTTCAAGCTGGCACGACGTATTGTCATATGTAAATGAAGTGTACTTATGATTGGTAGATAAAAGAATAAAAATATTTTCAGATTATAATGTCCCCCAGGGACTTGAAGAATGGGAAAAACAATGTAAACGAAATCACGCGATGTTTACACGATCTTCTTCTGTAGATATTGAATAATTCTTATGAAAATGTTGTTTTGTGCGCAAAACCCTATTAGATTCCGTCTCTTTATATTCTTGTCTCGAAGGATTAGAAAGGAGCATGCGTTAGGATTATTACTTCGCGATGTAATAAATAACGTGCATCTTTTAATGCGCTTTTAATAGAAACATAAACAAAAAAAAAATAAAATTATAAAATTATTATATTCTCAACATATTTATGTATGTATTTGAAAAGTAGTGCTTGGTTAATGATGTTCACTCCCCGTAATCAACTTTTCCATGTAAATCTTATTTCCCCGGACACTAAACGCATAATTAATTAAAGATTCGGATAAAAATTCGGTCGACTGTGCGGAATATAATGAGCGAGAGGGGCAGCAAATCAAATCGCAGGTGTTAGAAAGGAGAAACACAAAATACATAATTCACTTGCGTGCAAAGTGCATCAGTTATTTATGCCGAAGCTATAAGCCGTGAACAGGATATCGCGCAAACCAGTTATTAAAAGCACTTTACGCGGCCGTACTTCTTCTCGCTTTTTGATCAAGTCGCTTCGGCGCGGATGGCTTGGCATGTTTATTTATATGTATGTATCTCGGCCGACATTCATGAAATATCCGAGCCCGGTTCAACCCTCGCGTGGCAGGTGTACGCGATGTACACCGAATATCACCGAGGATTACGTCATTGGGGTAACTCACACGAAGGACGTTTAACGAATATCCAAGAGCGGTCGAATAAATCGAATAATCTGGGACGAAGTAGTTTATGAGAACTCGGCAGAACACGTACCAGTTTCTTAAACGCAAATTTCTCTCTCGACTTACCGTATAATCGATCTTTTTCACGAGAAATTTTATCCTAATAATTTAAAATGCAAGCAACGTGAATCAACATCTTTAATTAACTTCATATATCAGATGTTTGAAGAAATATAGCCTTGGCGATAAATACAAAGTAACCCCACAAATTAACGTAAACGTAATACTGTTTGAACGAAAAATAAATTTAAAACAATTGAAACAAATTAAAAACAGTTTTATTGAAAAATAATATTTATTTTTATAATAATTTTGATATTTTATTAGCCTTCTAAGAGGACTAACAATTTTTCAATAAAACTGCTTTTTAATTTCTTTTTCTTTAGAACGCAACGTTTACGTCAATTCCTCCTTTAGCTTTTATTACCGTTTTTTCCAAGAAAATACAATAAATCGAGGATGCAGCTTTATACTTAAAGTCAAAGCTGTATGTTAATTAAAAAAATGTTTTAATTTCAATTGACCGGTTCAAAATTCATTCTACATATTATAATAATCGAAGTTTTGTCGCAGAATATAATATGGCATGCGCTTATCAGCGTTCTTTAGAAGATTTTTTTAAACAACATGCAGCTAACTGTAAATTATCATATGAATTGATGCATAAATAACTGTGGGAGGATTCACACATGTGGCTGAAATGCGTGCCTGTCTAAGCAGTAAAATTAACGAGTTGGCCAACAGATAAAATTACTAGCGCAGACTTCCACTTTTACGCGTCGAATGAGAAGTGGCTTTTGCGCCGTAAAAAGTTTTCAGCGATCAAAACTGATGTGAGTGGTAATTGCAAGGATTATATATTACAGTACGCTTGTCGCGAATTATGCAACGATATTAGGCGCTTCTCGAGGTGGCAGAGGAGTGGCCGCCGGTCATGAACCGGCCAGCTGTCGATGTCACTTCGGTCGCGCGACTATTTTTGCACGATTATATTAAAATAATTACAAAGGCATATATACACGCGAGAGAGGTAAAAAAAAAAAAAAAGAGACATAAAGAGAAAATCTCGGTCATTGGCCCAATCGAGCGCGACATGGCTTAATTCGACAAATGTTGCAACGCGCACGGGTCGTGTAAATTTTTTGTGTAAATTCACCAGCTGAAATTTATTCGACGCGTTCCGCTGTGAAAATCCGTTAAACTGTCATAAGTGTCCGCGCGAGCTGCAGCGAGCACGGTAATCATGCCGGGGCTGACGTTATTAAATGCGATTGCGCAAGAAACCGCGCGCGAGAAGCCGCTCCAAAGGACGCGCGCATTATGACACCGCGGCATGTAACGCGGCCTCTATGGTACCCCCGGCTACGTCACGCCTGCGGAGTGCCTGTGGTTTTGTATTACATGTAATACGCCTGCACACGATCATCAGGGACGTACCTCGATTCGAATCCCGATCCCGAATCACTTTTCTCTTTGCTCATTTTTGATCGCGATGCTGCGTCTCCAGTAATGAGACCCTGCTTCGATCTGTTATACTAGAATAGCGGATTGATCAGAAAATTCTGTTCGTCTCTCATATACCTATTTCTACCAATGTAGATTAACTCTTCGGTTTAATTTATTTTTGTTTTATCTTAAAAGAAAAGAATAATTTTGCCAAATTATTTAAAAATTTAACTAAATACAGATCTGAAAATAATTTTGTTGGACTATCAAAATAATTATGCAGAACGCTCAAGCAATACTACCAAAAATTTTGATAATCTAACAAGCTTGATGAGCGCCCTACATCGTTATTTTGACGCGTTCCAACAAAATTAGATACTTCAATAAACTTTCATTTTTTTTTATGTAATTCTAAAAATTAGAAAAGGTAAATTAAACTAAAATTTAAATCAATCTACATTGGTAATAAAAATGGCAATAAACAGAGATTTACGCATGTAATAATTAAACCAATTGCTTCTTTTACAATTTGAACGCGAAATAGGTAAAGAAATATTGAAATTGTTCATTTAGGCTTTCACAATGATTATAAGGACAATTTTTTGATTACTTTTATATAATCTTACATTGTCACATTGTCAAACCTTTTTTATTGCAGTAATAATTAAATGTCTAGATAACGGAAACATCCGCATTACGATGTATCCGCGCGATTATTAATAACGCAATCCGATATCGATGTCTTTCTATCGTCGAAGGAGGAAGCGATCATTCACGGCATACATCTTCTAGACACCTGTATTTAATTAATTCAATTGTCATTACTGTTTTATCACCTGACATTGTACATACAGTAATTTAAAAAGACGGACTTCCTGCATTCCCGCACGAATGTCTTGCCTGCCGTATACATGGAAAAACGTCTTTACCTCGAATTCTTTTTATTCAACTCGCAATAGGTGTTTGCGCCTTGTCATGGAAAAATTAACCGACATGATATTACGTAGTGCATATTACTATTTGTAGCCTATAGCGAGAAATACCGGTGTACGTTTATAACATCCTAGTTAAGGCAAGCTCCGTTGCAAATCAATCGGAAAATCTACAACTTTGAAATGAAGCAAAGGTGCGTATATATCCTTGGTAATAATTCTTACAAAATTCTTCAGTTTCTTCCATGGCAATAATTCATATTGTCAAGGAGTAAGTGAAGAATCTTGTCTGCACTGGCATTTATGTAATATAAAAAAAATAATCTCTCAAAAAGAGAGAGAGAGAGAGAGAGAGAGAGAAAGAGAGATACCTCCAACACATACGCTTGTACCAAATATTGACGCGGCGCGCTCGACGCGGGCTTAAAGTTAAGAGCACTTGGTATAACAATCGGATCGCCGTCAGAGGATGGCATATCCTCGTTCCTTCATTTGCATGTCGATTCTCTGAGAGTCTAATCCCGTCGCGGGATTGAAGCTGCCGCTTCGTTAGCTCGATCCTGCGATACGCGTGTACGACACGCGTGTACACACGTATGTTATACCCACACGGCATCCCTTGTAAGTATGGTACACGCGCGACTTACGTGACCGTCTCGTCTTCTCAGCTGACTCCTCTCGATTTGCGGCACGGCGATTCGTTCGCGTGTGCATGTGCATAGTCCCGACCGAGTAATACCACGGGGGACGACGAGGCTACCACCCATCGGAATGCAAATTGTGACTTTAAACGTTGCGCCGATAGTAGAGTCGGCCTGAAATGTTTCAACGGTCGCGCCACAGCTGCACGTTTTTTCACGATGGATTATGCATCTCGTCTCCTACGAGGTGCATCTCATCTCCTACGAGGAACGCCTTTCATTTTCCCTCCATCGACATTCTTGCCAAAGTTCTTCCAACGATCTCGCATTATCCGCGTTGGATTTTTGTATCGCTGACACTGATACCGCGATTAACATAATCTACGTGTGAACTTGTATGTATATACTATTAGTATTTTGAATTTTAGTCAACTTGGGATATCAGTTATTAAATAATTTTTATACACAAAGGTATACCCTAGTAAACTCTAGAGAGAAACGAAAAATAATTTTATTTTAATTTTTATGATATATATAAAAACATAAAAAAATATATAATGCGTAAATACTCTTTATGCACCTATATTTTTGACACAAGATGAAATATTTATGAAAAGTTTAAACGTTTTTTACAAATGTATATTTGCAAATTGAGAAAAATGTTATTAACTTTTATACACGATGATTTTTCGGTCCTTTACTAGACAATATATAGATTATGCATGTCTTGGATCAATTTTCATTATTTACAAGAGTATACAAAAATTGTTAATTAATTCTTACATACTTTAATATTTTTGAAAATTTTTGAAAAGTTGTGTATTCAAAAAAATTATATATAAAAATGTCATAACTTATTATAATTACTTGATTGACACGATTGACCTCACAATTGATGACGCAAATGTATCTAAGAATTATCTAACTATATCAGTAACATTTTAATGACATTAATTATCTTCAATTGTATATAACAAATCGTGAAATAAAAATTATATATTTTTATTATAAGCTTATAAAGAAATGGGGGATAAATAAAAATAGGTTGTTCTCAGTAAACAAAATCTCTGATTTTAAAATACAAGAATGATTCATCCGATATTATTGCAAAAAAGATCACTTATTAATTCATGATGCGTCTTAGGTTTCTGTCTGCCAACATTATATATCTACATATATATATATATGTATATATACATACTTACATATACGAAACGTGACCTGTGCGAATATCCATTTTGAAGGACCTGTACAAAATGCTCGGTGGAGCTTGACTCGTATTCGCGAGTTTATTAAATAGTAAGGATCATTCTCGCGCATACCTTTCCTTTAGGAGATCTCGATTTATTTCTCGTTTTTCTTACCAGCATCCCCGACGGAACAGGAATGCTCGTCGATTTAAACAGCCGGGTGCAATCTTAATTAGAATTTTTCAGGGGGATTTATGTCTCAATCGCATTCCCAGCGCGCCTTCACGATTGAAATGTGTCGGCGAGATGAAACTGATTGATACCAGAGGATAACTATTTTAATCGTTTGCTCATCGCCGTTGACACCGAATGAAGATTCGATGAAACATTATTCACTAAAAACGCATTGATCTTCTAATCTTGTTGCTGAAGAGGCTATGTCACCCACAATTTTTCTTGGTTGTCAACGTAGATAAATCGAAGATCTATTAATCTTCCAATTTTGAAAGCTCCATTCACTCTTCTTTTATTGTGAGCCGCTCAGTTTCGCCCATGACATTCTATCCTCCACGTGGACAAGATCGCCGATGTTGATACAAGCAGGTCTGATAAGAACGAGGCGGGACAATCGCCACGCGCGGCTTGAAGAACAAATCCTTTCAAGCCTTAAAGGCAGATCCTGTCCCAGCGTGCTCGGACAAATCGCCTTCCGAGAGAGATCGCGCGCGGTATCCTCGTGATGCCGCGTCACACGAATGACACGACGTAAATGTCGATGTATGACCGTGGAGGCTCACGAGAAAGGTACGTTCGACATGAAGATTAATAAAAGGGATTGCGTCGCGCGAGCATCTCGCTCGAGCTACTCGATGATCACCTCCGTTCGAAGGGCGAGGTGAACGATCTTATCTTTCAGCAGCCATTATATTGTTAAATTCATTATGTCATATTATATTTTTTGAGTTTTTTAATTTGAGTTACCTTTAATCACTTTTAATCATTTCTATAGGTCGTCATTGTTTCTACTCAATGTTATGTTACAGGTACGTTTATTTCAGTGCTGGAATTTACTTGTAAATTTCAGTCGATTTTCAGCTTGTTTTTTTATCCCAACTCAAGCTGAAAATTGGCTAAAAGTTACAAATAAATCTTAGCACTGTTTATTCTATGCATTTAGGCTGTGGCCTACCACAAATTTGATTTTTAATTATTTAAGCTCCTTCTAGTAAACATTTGGTAGGTGACTTAACTTGTTAGGTTACATCTCGGTTTTGACGATTTGACTTAAAATAGGCCGCCTGTTTGATAAACGCATGTTATTTGACCTAAAGACTTAGGTACTAATTTTTTAAGGCTTACTAAGAAAACTAATTTTCTCGCTAAGATAAAAGTACAACAGCTTATGAAGGCGTAACCTGAAACAGCGCTGAGTCCGCAAAAATACTTTAGAGTACTTATGATTAGGGTTGCCAGGTGCCCGGGATTTCCGGAAAGAGCCCGGAATTCGTCGGCCGACTTCATGTCGAATAATTAAAGTTTTATGTTCTTGAAATGCATAATTGTAACAAAAACTCAGAAAAAAATATATTTTTAAGTCACTTCTCGTGAAACGTCGAGATATTTAAAGTAAAGATTTATATAACGAAATTATGTAATTTACGCTCTTACGAGCATGTTACACATGTGCTTTATGCGTTCTGGTATCATTGGTATACCTTCATTTAAATTAAAGTAATTTTTATATTTTTAAAAGTAGAAAGAGACGAATATAAAACATTAGGATGTATAGTACCCTGGAAAGTTTTTTTTTTCTAAATAATATCAGAAAAAAACTTTCAAAATACTTCCTAGTTTTCAAATCGCCTTTTTATCTTAAAAAAAAATTTCAGTTTAAAGCATTAGAAAATGATCACAATTTATGTACGTCACAGTTTATATGGTACTATTAATTGATACGAGATTTAATTCAAATGTTTCAATAATCTATTTATCGATTATTACCTCAGACGTCTCCTGAACATGTTCATTTTAGATATAAAATTCTATTCACATGCGGTGTAAACAGTTGATGCCTATAGACTTTCCTGAATGACGGTGTAAATCACGTTGCGCATATATACATATGTTATGTCTCCTGATGTGAACGTAGCCTGTAATTAAATTAATTAAAACAATTTAGCGCAAGAGATGTTATTAAATTTGACTCAGTCGTTTAATTTAATATTTAATTCAGTTTATTACATTTACACTTATAAGAGAACCTCTTTTAAAGTGTTAAATTACAAATCTGAATGGGTCAATTGACATTTTGGTACACATGAAATAAATAACAAAATGTTATTTAAGTCAAAGGATACCTCGATATCTAGCAGCGTAGACGCCGTGGAAAAATGTAAAACGCCGTTCCGTACGCGTTAATTATTCATGCGAGATTACGAAAAATGATAAGGACACGTAGTATACCAAGGCTGCTGCAGCGGAGGCGTTCATTCTGGGCCTCGTGGCACTGAATGAGTGGAAATTACGCAAAGCGCGCGCGGTATTGCTAGGGTACTTGCTTTGATATACCGCACAATATCTGCGGGCGTGTCGGTTGTTTCGACGTTATCCGCTTGTTGCGTGTACCCGCGAAACCGATGGTTCGATGCCACTCGACACGTGACTGATAAGCGGCTGTAACACCTGTCCGAGGGAACGTAGTAGCTTCTGTGTTGCAGCATCGAAATTGGCGATCCCTACGGTTCTTAAATTTTCAAGAGAGAGTCAGTCCCGTGTGTTTTTTCCCGCGACTGTTAGATAAGTGAAACTCCAGCGTAATCTAATTTTGATAAGCGCGGAAATAAAAGTAGGTATATTTCCCAATAGAATAAGAAACTTCTGTTCAATTACGTTCTCGCGCAAGCAACAGTTTTAAATTTAAACTTTATTTCTCTCTCTCTCTCTCTCTCTCTCTCTCTTCTTATGACTTTCTGCTTCAGTCGTTACGACGCTACCAGGAAAAAGAACCGGACCAATTCGAATAAGGAATTAAGTAGCGCGCGAGAAGTCGATGACGATCAGTGAGTCGCTCGAATTCTCGAGTCTTCGCGTCGTTATAAAATGTCAAAAGCGAGAGCGCAAATCTTGCTCGAAAATTCTCAAGTGAAAAGGGCGCGGCTACCGTATAAGTAAAAAGTGCTTAATTATACGAACGATAAAAGTCTGGCTGATTGCACATTCCAGAATCGAATAGTCACTCTCGCTCGCGATCGCGAGATTGCGGCTTTTCGAGACGTAGCTGGGAAGATCATAAGGAATGCGTCGCGTAACGATCAACGTAATTCGTTTCAAGGACCGTGTATACTGGTGAGATAAAAATGAATTGCAACGAATAAAACCGCTGGCAATTCGCGAAAATTGTAAATCACGACTTTTTGGAGCGGCGATGGCAAATGTCAGGGTTGAACGAATGGTTTTGAAGTCAACTATCGTCGTGTCAAGATAGAGGGGCACACAGATTTATTGAGTCTTTGTTCTTTATAAAAAAAGTTAACGTAAGAAAAACATAATAAAATAAATATTTAATAATAATACATAAAATATAAAAACATTAAAAAAATTTTAAATATAGAAATATAAAATAAATGTTTTTCATTTTATAATAGAAAAGATGAAATATCGATATTGTTTTATGTATTTTTTCTTAAAAAAAAAAAAAACCCAGAATAAACTGATGCAAGAAAATTTTACATTGTAAAGATAATTTATTGCAAACTTTTTGTATTTATTACGTATGTAATAAATCGTAATTCAAGTAATGTTTAATAAATAAGTTAACTAAATTCAAGTAATATGTTTAATAAATAAGTTAACATTTTTCAAAAATTTTTTTAATTCTTAAAAAGAAGAAATTAAAAAGAAATTTATATTTTTTACTTAAAAAACATTTTTTATATATCTTGAAGTTTGATTTTCATACTTTTATATTTAGCAACAATTATTAGAATTGTTTTTAATTTAAAAAGCATGCAATACGATAACACAATTTTACTGCGAAACGAAACGACTATGGTCAATTTCAGCGAATTGTTATGCAAACAGTTAGCAATTCTTTGCGATTTGTCGTTTTTTCTTATTGTGCTTCTCTTAATAAATCCACTCACGTATTTACGATCTGGTGATAATTGTAAAAGTCGAAAGTAGCCGATAGCGATCACAAAGGTCAACGCGTGGTTCAACATTGGACGCGTTTACATTACATTAAGGAAAGAAACGGGAAACATTTTATACGTAAACGGCCGCATCCGTACAACGAAGCTGTGAAGAATCCGATTTCCAAGAATATTGACACGTGCGCGTTGAAGCGCAACATGCGGTACTGCGCAATAATCTTTTGATTTCTACGATTCCTGAAAACGGCAAACTGTTATTGCCGTACTCTCTTTCAACACGATAACGATGTCGTAAATGCAACTTGAAAACTTCTCCTATGCACGGGTCAGCTCGGTTCAAAACGAATGAATTATCCATCTTACTCTCTCTCTCTCTATATATATATATATATACACACACACACAGAGAAAGAATCACTTCCTAAGAATGTTTGTTATCAATTTTGTAACAGATTCATAAGAAAGATATAATTTACTATAACGATAGGAACAGAAATATATTATCTAAAATTAAATAATATAATGCTTATATTTATTATATTTCTATCACTGTTGTAAATTATACTATATTTATTTAACAAACGATTTTGATAACAATCAGTACAATATAACGCGTTAATAAGTGTTTATATTTTATATATTCTACCTATTTTACTGTATATCTGTTAATTACTTTGCCTAATTTTCCTTCTTCTAAAAAACATTATATGTTTATATAATCAGCTTATAAGTAATATAAGTAATAACTTTTATATAAAGAATATATAAAGTTATAACTTATATATGTAAAATCTCTGTACAAGTTACAACTTATATATATTTTACATATATAAGTTATTATTTCATAAATTATTTGATAATACTTTATGCCAATTACTTTCTTACTCGATTAATATTAGTCTTATTCTTTCTATATTGTTAATATTTTATACGAGAATTACTTATAAATTATAAATAAGGATATTTATAATTTTTGAATTTATAAGAGAAAGAAAATATAGATAAAGCTTACTCAACAAACAAATAGAATAAAATAGATGAAATATATACGTATAAATACTTGCAATGCATTACAGTGATTGTTATCTCAAAATCGTTTATAAATATATACGCAGAATATATGTACATATAGATATAGAAACAGGTAAACACAAAATACATATATTCGTCGCGAAGAAATATACGCGCCGACCGTGTTAGGATTATCATTTGTAGGTGGAATTCAACAAGCGGCTTATCAACGACTAGACACGCGCGCATAAAGTATGCGCTTCCCGCGTGCATGCATTACCCTGACGTGCTATCTCGCTACGTGTCGTGGCGTTATGAATGGCGCGAGGAAATCGCTTCCACGACGCGACGCTACGCCGATGTAGCCGTAATCGACCTAGACATTGCGTCCCTACACGTACTTCAGGCGCAATGCGCTTTGCTCCACTTCGCGGAATCGCGATTGTACAATCGTTACGCGTCACGCGAGTCTATCGTTATTTCCGTAGAAGCGATATCAATTTATGACGATACTATATTTTTAATAACTGAGATTTTTCATGCACGAAGTGTCAGTCTGGTCGCCGGATGTTTTTTTAGTGGAGAAATCAGATCAACTTTCCTTTATTATGTCTACATGCGTATAACGTTTTAAATAAGTAATAATAATGTAACGCGCGCGCCTCTAAAAAGTCCCAACTGAGATGTTTCTGAAATAATACAGTTATAATGTACTGTCTTGTTTGGATATGCAATTAATTGATAAAAAATACTTCCGATTAATGAGCAATTGCAATTGCTTCATGCTTTGCTCTTTTCCTCCCCTTTTGCCCCCTTTCTCCCCCTTTGTCTTTCTGGTTTTTTGGAGAACACGGGCCGGATGTCCGATCAAGAAGCATACCGGAATCGATCCGGGCCGTTCATGTGCATGCGACGTGCGGAGGAGGGGGCGGGAGGTGGGGATCGATGAGCTGGAGAAGAGAAGAGGGAACGGATGATGAAGGAAGATAGAGAAAAAACCGTACGGAGTCTCCACTCCTGATTCATCCCAAGCATTTTTCCGAAGATGCACTGGTCAGAAGAAGAAGTGTATTGTGAAGAGAGGGCAGGGATGACCCCTTTCACTGCACCACGTTGGCACCGTCGCGTATATAAAGAGCCGAAGCGTCTTACGAAGAAGCACAAGTACTACCACCAACCCATCTGCATCTCAGGCAAAGCTCCTCTTCATCGTCTCGGTGCCCGTGTGACAGAGAGATTATGTATACTATTAAGGTAGGTAACGCGTATATTACTCGCAGAGTGCCGCGAGTTGGGTCCGGTATCGTTGTCGCGAGCGAGCCTTCCTTCGCGAGAATAGAGACGTAGAGAGTGCAAAAGAGGAGAGAAAGGCAAAGAGAGAGAGAGAGAGAGAGAGAGAGAACATGAGGGAACTTTTGCCTCGAAAATTTCAACTCATCCATCTTACACGAAAATGCGTCCGCGAGGCGACGTTAGGTAACGACGAATGTCAGGTCCCTCGGGTGAGGAGACGTCCTGCAGTCATGAGATTAGTTTAAGTCGCGACGTGTGTGTGTGTGTGTGTGTGTGTGTCAGACTAGACTAGATGCCTTCGAACTCACGCGCGATTTGTCGACGGCGATATGGGATGACATTTTGACGAGACGTCCAAGAGTTACGCAAATCTCATTGCACATCTTTCACGTTATGTATTTGTATATATAATTGACGGCGCTCCGTCGAGATATCGTTTTACAATCGGGTTAAGTCTGGCCGCGATAAACTATCAATTACTAATTAATTGGACGCTATAACATAGCTAAGTTTAAAAATGTTGCGCGTATCTTGTAACTTGTATCTCTCAGGGAAAAGAAATTGGTTTTCAGGGCAATAGATAAAGACAGATATTGAGTATTATGATATATACGGTATATATGAGAGAATATATCTCTTGTCTTCTAGTTAAAGCTTGATATCTGCTTAAAAAAATTTGCAACAGTTCAAAAAGATGCTTAACAATCGAATGTTCTACATAGCTAAATTTAAAAATGTTGCACGTCGTATTTCATAACGTATATCGCTCAGGATAAAAAATTGAATGACGCATTCATACGCTATTTCCGAGGTGATAAGAGAAAACAGATATCGCGTATTATTGATACGAGAAAAGTATCTCTTGTCTTCTCGTTAAAACTTGATATCTGCTTATAAAGTGTTGCAATAGTTCAATAAGGTGCTTAAAAATTGTCAGCGTTTTCTCTCTTAAGTGACTTTTTTTTGCTCTACGTATAAATGCATGTCTTCTTTCAACGTTTTTGAAGCAAATCATAATGCACGGTCAGTAATTCGTAATCTGAAAGACGTCACGGACGATTAGAGTGATGAGATTTTATTTCGCGTTGCGCGCGAATCGCAAGCTTATCGGTAATGAAGAACGTTAAATCGCCCTTTTAGCGTATTATTATATAAGAAAGAGACACCACCGTGTTTCCCACTTTTTTTCCTTTTCGCATCTCGCCCGTGCTTGTCGCGCTCGGAGGAATAAATTTAAACGATCCACCCCTCGGCTCGCGCATCCGATATCAGCGGAATTTTTCACGAGGAGTCGTTCGCGGAAACGAACCGATAAACTTTGCGCGACTTCGGCAATTTTTCCGGCTCCGCGCGCTCTCGTATATATATTAGTAAATATGAAATACGCCGTGTGCGCTATCAAGTAAATCGTATCGCGCACGAGGACAGATCGTGCGTCGGGGAGAGAAAAATTTCTTAAAACCCGGGGATCGCTGTATCGCAAATTCAAAAATGCGCCGTGCGTCTCATATAAGTTACATTTCAGAAAACGCGTGCGTCTTTTCCTTTCTTCCTCTTTCTTCTCATCATCTCTCTCTCTCTCTCTCTCTTTCTTTTTCGCGCGTCGCTACTGGAATATTATTACCTCTCCAGTTTGAAGATATAGAATTTTGTTACAGAGAGAAGTTTCAAAATTCAATACAACATTTCTACGCTCGAGAATGGAGGCAAAAGCGGAAATACGTTTTTACGAATTTGCGCTCGATCGAAGTGCAAATCATATTCTTATCTTGCATTTAACGCTTAAGTCCAATTTTGTCTGACGGGATCATATGACGTGTGAAAACGTTTAAAATTGGAATCAGACGGTCGAATTTAGTCTGATATGATCTAATAATTGGTGATAATGGGAGTCGGTATTCTCCTCGTAATTTTGCATACATTAAGCCGATTGAATTAAATAGCGTACGTTATAAAAGATTTATTTAAAATAAGAAAGTAGATAAAAACATATTCGTCATATCGCGATTATGTCATCTCATTATGCCACTTGCCGCGCTTACGTCTCCTTATGTACGTTTCTTCATCCTTTTGCAACGTTCGCCATTGCTTCTTTGCCGTCTAATTCGCGATTCCATGTTATTTCTGATGATTCTGTCTTATGCTGTAATAACTTTAATGTTCCCAATAGCCACCTCTACATTACTTATTCTTTACAATGTTTCAAAATGCATGTATCATTATTAAATTGACGTTTAATGAAATTTGTACCCGTAATATTACCACAGCTCTATAATTTATGATTGCAGTTCAAATCCGACAAATCAAATCAACGCACGGTTTGTAAAACTGAGAAATGTACTTAGAAACGTTAAAATTGTAAAAAAAATTACGGAATATTATTAAGCACTAAAATCCGTTTCTCTTGACCGAATATAAGTTTCTCTCTCTTATTTGACTTGAAAGGATTGCTTCGTAACACTGTAAACTGTAAGACTGCACCGGCTATCGTCAAGCGACGCAACAATAATTCACCAGCCATTTACATATATAATGAATTTGACTTATCTTTCACGAAGTGTGATGCAATATGTGGCGCACGCATGCCGAATAAATGCAGAATTTTATTGTGAATATAATTGCATTGTAACAAATGGGACACTTGACAAACGTTACGTCACACAACGCCTCCTTGGCGACACCTTTTTCTTCACAAATGATAATTGCCGGCGTATTCTTGGAGTTTCGGTACGCGTATGTACATTACGGTCTGTGCCGTCAAGAAAAAGAAATGACTCGGCAGCTACTGGCACGGTGCGTTATTGGTTAATCATGATTGCTTTAATGGTTAGTACGTTATAAGATTTGTATAAAACAGTATTTTGCGTTTTTAAATTTGCATTAAAATGTATGTTTAGTGAATGCAATATTCAATGAATGTAATAACTAAAATATATTATCTTAATAATATAAACAAAAGAAATAGAAAATTGTATTGTTTGGATGCATAAAAATATTTGTATATAATCGATAAATTTCTTCTAAGATCATAAACATTCATTGACGTGCAGTATTTTTTTTTTTATTTAAAACAGAACGTTATTATATATGTACTTTTCAATTATAATCTTTAAAAAACACTTTTTTTTTATAAATAAGACGTTTAAAAGATATCTTCCCGTACATATATAAATTCTTTTGCACTCATTGGATATGTTTTATATTCGTTGTAAATTATAAAATTTTCCAGAGCGACTAGTAAAAAAAAAATTCGAAGATTACATTTAACACGATACTTTGAGATTTCCAGTTGCATATGCTATAACAGTTACGTGCGTAAATGGTGTGGAGATTTTTCAAGGCGGATACGCATTTAATACGTTATGCAGCGGAAGCGCATATCCGTATAATCTCGCATAGTGTGGAGAACGTCATTGAATCGGATTTCTCAATGTCAGCTCACCGAGTAAAGGCATATCGATTTCCGCGGTAATCTTCAATGAAGGCAGCGCGCCGCAGAAAAATCACCGTCTCATATCTCGCTAATCATATTTCATTACCATCGCGTAACACAATCGGCTATACCGCGAGATTATTTTCAAATTACAGCACCATCCGCGCTATACGAATGCTTACGAAAGGCAAATCCTGATTACTGTCGTTACTACGTAACCAAGCACACTGTAAAGATCAACATTGTTAGCAATCTCGAATATACCGTCCTGGAGGCAAACGCGAAATTCCGATCTGCTCTTCGATTTTCAAATAAAATTCAAGCATATATTTATACGAAATTTTCACAGACGTGAGTGGAAAGTTTGAGAGGCGTTTTTGCCCCTCGAATCTGTCTCGTCAATGAAAAAGGTTCGAACGGAATTCTATTTACAGCTGCGTTAGAGAACCTTCTTGGAAAGTACTCGATTTTCATCTTGAATTCGCTTCGTACATGATATACATAACTTCGACGTTTGCTATCGAATGATAAACGACATCGAGAGAACGGCTATCGATCTCGTAAACGATCTTGTCGTTAAACGCTTAAATCGGCTGACGAGGCACTCAACGTCGGACGCGCATTTCGAACGAGCGTGCATTTCTTGCGCGATTCTTGCGACTTTATGCCAGAAGGCAAGAAGCTGCCTTCGTTCCCCTCCCGTTTTCATAATTCGCCGCGTTATTGCACGTTGCACATAAACCAAAGTGCTTCAACACAACGACGTCGTCGTTGCACGATAATTCTCGCCGCGTCTTGCTTTTAACCACGGAGATTTTCCGCGCATACTGTCGTTTTCCTGATCGCTTAATAACGATGCCGATCAATTAGCATTTCAGATTCGTTTGCTGAGATAATCATTACGTGAGCACGAGGCGTGAAACAATCCAGCGGCATTCGCGCAACCGGTCGAAAAGAGAGGAAAAAATAGAGAAGATGATCTTGCTCGAGCCTCTCAGCGCCTCGGGATGCATCGTAACGATCATTAACAACGTCGACCTTCTGCCTCCCTCGAAATTACGTGTATTGAGAGGCAATTAGCAGTTCTCCGGTTGGCCGGTTAACGGGAAAGCAAATGTCGATTCTCGATATAAGCACGTTTGCATAAGTAGTTTTCTCGACGAAAGTTCGTGGCCGCAAAAGCAGACTCATTCCCCTGTATACTCGTCGAAAGTATCGATCTTCCTCAATTGGGGGATGGAGAATATGAAAGGATTATAAGCTTTATTTTACGAAACTCCTGGATAGCGGTTTTAATTATCCTTTCGAGATACTTGCAGAAGACCCTAATCTCAAATTCAATCGTGATTTCCCTCAAAGACGGGCAAAAAAAGGGGATCGATTATAACTTCGTAGATTTGAACGAACAGTCTTTGGATAGAACGTTATAAAAATTGTGGTGGTTGAGAGATGGATTGATAGCCTTTCCCCCTGCTTATATTACGTTCGCGAATGCATCGGTAATTTTCTATCGCTTGCGATTAACGCGAGCAATGCTGCACGAAAATCATGGTCCATTGTAAATTGCACATGACAGCTTCGTTAAATCCAACGAGCTTTGCTCTTTAATCGCTCGTTGCTCGATTAACGGGAAATCAATCGAAACGATCCCCGTGATGCGCGTTTCATCGCGTGACATTCGCGTGTTTAAATTGAAATTCAAAAATCTGGCTTGTGCGGCCGAAATCCGCAGAGCTAACTATTATTAATTGGAATTAACTGGGCAAGTTCGAAATTAGCGAATCCGCTTCGAACGCTGGAAAAACGATATCCCTAGCGTGCAAAACGATTATAGTTTGCTTCATTATATTTCCTCATAAATTGATTATTTTACACATATATGTAAAAGCAATGAATCAGACGTATTTAGAATAAAATTACATACAGAATTATTATTCTAACTTGTAACTTTGATCGTAGTTGGAACTTCTTCTTACTTAGTTAAATGTACATGTTTTAACAATAAATTTCAGAATAAGATAAACAATATAAATATCGCTTTTAACCAAGGAAGAACAAACTCCAATTATAACCGAAGTTTGAAATTGGAATAATAATTCATATATGTATAAATTTTATTTTAAGTACATTTTATGTTAGATAATTTATTGCTTTTATATGTTTTTATCATATTTTAACAAGAAGTTTTGTAAAATGATATTTTTTAATGATAAATTTGGTAGTTCTTGTCAAAATATAAGTTCTCTATTTTATATTGTTACAGTTATATAATAATATAAGCATTATATTTTTAAACAATTTTATATAAGAATATCGTTATACATGCAATTCTTTAATCGTAAATTTTTAAATTATATAAATTCTGTTTTACTTTTTTAACAAGTAAAGCATCAGAAGAGCAGCGAACAAATTAAAACCCGTTGACATTTGTAACACGATATAATTTTGCACATTTTTAAATGTTTTAACAAGGAGTTTTTTGTATTGTAACATTTCAATCATAGATTTAGCAATTAAATTTATCACTTCTTGTCCAAATGTACGTATTCTATTTTATATTATTACAGTTATACTATAAGTATTCCATTTTAAAGTTTTTAGAACGCTTAGACAATCTTGCGTAAAAATACTGTAATACATGCATTTTTTAATCGTGAATTTTTTAATTATAAATTTCGTTTTACTTTTCAATGAGTGAAGCATTAAAAAAGCGACGAACAAATTGAAACCCGTTGACATTTGTAACACGATGATTTCTGCTCTTCACTCCCCACTCTCCCTCCCCCGCGGTTGGATTGAAGCCTGATGAAGTTCGTGAATGAAATTATACGTTCACTCCGCGTTCATGAGAAAAACGGGCGCGTTGCTCGGCACCACTTTCGTCCTGTCATTACATACCGTATTTCATAATGTCATTTGAAACTGATGTAACCGTGCCGTGCAGTTTCTAAGCATTATCGTCCTTAGTTGCCCTTTGCAACCGTGCCTCGCACACGTATACAACACGTGCGAGTGCACGGTTGACCCAGTTCACGTTGTACTTTCACGAATTCTATGAATATTCGAGCAAGCCGAAAGGTTTGGCGATGTTGAGCACCGCCACGCTATTGTCCGCAGGATTGTCGCCGCGGATCGTCCCCGTGTATTCTCACAATACGCGTAAACTGGAAAACACGTCGGGATTCGACCTCGACTATCGTCGATCATTTTCGTGCCCAGGAAATTGGAAGGGACCCGCAAAAGATTTCACTACTAATAATCATATCGCTGGAAATTATGTGCTCCGCGTTGAACGTTATAATCGAACGGGTTACATTTTTTTTTCAATTCTATCGTTTCTTACAAAAATCCCATGGTCTCCATTGCGGCGCGTCATGATTGGGGAACCGTGCGGGGATTACTCGTCCAACGCGATAATAAAACCACGCGCCTCGCACGTTTACGCTCCGGTCAGTATTGGGACATTAAAGTGACATTACGCGCGCAGCGTGGTAACAGCAGCTAGATTTTCCACGCTCACGAAATACGAGTTGAAATTCCGTGAGTTCTAGCTGTGAATTTCGTAGCATCACTTTATCTCGCTTATATACAGCTGCAAATGCGATTTTTTTTAATTCTAAAAATAAAATATCCTATTCTAGAATTAAATAATTTTCATTTCACATATTTGTAATATCTATTATTGATGCAGTATTATTTATATTTCACATCGATATATGAAATGATTGTTGACAGGTGTTGGTGGCGGTCGTACTTTGTACGACAGGCACATTGAGCGCACCCCAAAGAGTACCACCAGGTGGCTCGGAAAAAGATGCGGTAATTACATCTCAGCAGCTCGAAGTCAACTTCGACGGCAACTATGTCAACAAGTAAGTTATGATATTACTTGTTACATTCTTGATACATACTTTAATGCTACTTTAATAGGGGAAAGTTGTCGAAGGCGTTGCTTAAATCATATCTCATTATTTTATATATTACTTGACATATAGGCAATATATTTAATAATAAAGTTACAAAATAAATGATAAATGAGTAATATAGAAAAAAATTTAACAAATTACATCTTATTTTGTGCTTGCTATGGAAATACTTCAAAAAATCAGATACCCTTGCTTAATGTTAATTTTTGATTAATTTGTGCAGCTATATGATAATGTAATTATATTATTTTATTTTAAATTTGCATGTTTCCAGAAAAGAAAAAATTTTAAATTGGCTAATGACAAATGACAGTTAAACAGCTGTTTGTCCATGAGTCACCACGTATGATCACTAACATTATCTACGTATGACTTATGAAGACAGACAGCTATTTAATCATAATGTGTAATTAGCTAATTTTAAACCTTTATATCTTAAACACTACTGTTTGAAAGTAGAAATGGCAAATACTTTTATAACTTATTTTTTTGAGAACTTTCTTACAATATACAATTTAAACGTCCAGTTATCTAAATTGTACTTTTTTTTGCAGCACGTTATAAAAAACCATAGAGAAACTTATAACAAATTTATTTATTATTAGAAAAAGATTAAATAATAGGTACCTGAAACATCAAGCTACAAAATGTTCATTTGAGTTCATAAATCAATACCAAATGTAAAATATTAATATATAATAAAGAATTACTTGAGTAGTGCGCATTCCATAACTCTCCCTTAATTCTCCGTTTATAAGAAAAATCGTGCTATCATCGACGAAATCGCCGTCATTAGTGAATCAGTGACTTCGCGAAAAATTCTTTTGTAACGTAAACATTCCGCGCTACCCACGCAAATATTCATATCCTTTTCGCCTACCGATCACATACGAGGAAGACAATCGATACGGAGATGGTAGACAGGTACCTCCATACATCAGATATCTGATGACACCAGTTTATCGGCGCGCTGCCAATTGTTGCCCACGACAATCTACCTTCTGCATAACTTCATTGTTATGCGCGAGTGGGAGTATTCGCTACTGTGCCGAGGACTCATCTCCTTCGATCGTTTCTCTTTTTCGTACCATCTAATACCATCCGAGGCCGCATGACGCCTCTTGAATCTGCATGCGAATTGTGAATGCATTCATCAATCGATCGCTGAAACGATCGCCGATGACAGCAGAATTTGGTTTGTTCTCGTCCATCACTCTAATTGAGCTGTCAAACTATGAACTGTATTCGCAGAGTATCTTGTTTCAGCAGTAAAGATATACATTTTGATAGATCATTTAAATTACTAAAGTTATGTTTTATTATATTAAATAATAAAATTTTATGTATTATTTTTTAATAATAATTACTTAATTTTTTTATATACATTATTACTATTATTATTATAAACTTTTTTTTAGTACATTTTTTATTTGTATTCAAATATTTAATGTGCAATAAAGTACTTAATTTTATTACTGTTTTATTATTACTATGTTTATATTTTTTTATATTAAATTTTATAGATTTATTATTTAACTTTAAAATTTTATGTAACTACACACAAATAATCAAGAATCTTAGATTTATGTTTCTACATATTTTGTTTGTGTTGCTTCTTAAATTTTATTTTTTATTCCTTTAAAATTTTTTCTTACATATACGCGTACTTGTTAGTACCGCATAAAAAGTTATAAAGAGTTATACTGAAAAAAGTAGACCAATTAATGCGAGAAAGTAAATACGTACAAACCGCAGTTGAATCTAATAAGTTAAATTTATCAAAGTTCTCAGGTTTTACAGCAATGACATTCACATACATTATTATATACAACAAACGCTATTATTACCATCAATAGACATCGGAAACGAACAGCTGCTATTTGATGTGCTAATATCATCACAAGTGATTTAAATACTTCGAGAACAAAATTTGGACAGACCCTCTGAAAAAAAGATCGCACATTAGCTTAAATAACGGAAAGATAATAACGAGATTCGCGAACAGCTGATGTGAACGGAAGAGATTGTATAATAAATAAACTTGTTCCAGAGAATGTTCTTTTTAATAACACGATTTTACCGCTGCTTACTTACATAATTTCCAGTTTAATTAAAAATATTTGTTTGTTGTTTATTATTATGTCACACGATCATTTATCCCGCAGCTTTGAGACGAGCAATGGGATCAGCCATCAGGAATCGGGCCAGCCAAAACAAGTGGAACAAGAGACGCCAGTAGTCTCGCAGGGTGCGGATAAGTACACAGCACCGGACGGCCAACAGGTCAGCATCAATTGGATAGCGGACGAGAATGGTTTCCAAGTGCAGGGCTCCCACATCCCCACGGCGCCGCCCATTCCGCCGGAAATCCTAAGGGCGCTGGAATGGAACGCCGCTCACCCCGAGGAAGACGACGGCGGTCAGCGACCACCAGGAAGAGGTGAGAATTGTCGTACCGTTAAATAATGAAAACTCTTGAAACTCGTGTTTGCGTCGCAGTGTCCGAATTACGCGATCGACACAAAAAAGACACTTTGAGATTTGTAAACGTTAAATGAAATTTTTTTTTCTTAACATCTGACCACGATTTAATGTGACACTAAACGGCTAAATGGAATTTTTCTCAATTTCAAAAGCAAAAATAAACATATAAACTTTTTGTTTAATGTGAGAAATATGCGAAATTGCGAAACATGCTCGCACGAGGTCAATGTACAAGATTTATCGCGAGCTCGAGAATACAATTAGGGGAGATTAATAATCAAGTGTGCGACTTCAAAAGGCACAGTGTTTGAAACAGCGTTTCTACCCCCCGAGGGATATCACTCGCGTGACCGCATCGCGCCGTACGGCAGAAATGAAGTTTCTTTGTGTCTCAACCGGAGGTTTAATTAATTTCGTAATTGGAAGAAGCGCCTTCGTCTAAAGTGGACGGTTAAACAGGGCGGTTTTTCTTTTTCGTTTCGCTCGCTAAAATTCCGCCGTGCGATTCTTCTGCGTAAAGAGAAACGGCTGACCGAAATAACCGAATTACCGCACGACGGAAGACACATGACTTCCGGGGGATAAGCCGGATGGCAAAAAAGTCGCAGCAGATTCCGCCGTGAAATTGATTTATGTCGGACGATTCCGATCGTCGTTTCTCTCGCGACCCGTTTTGATCAAGCAGCCATTTAAATTTCCCTGTGCGTTAAGCAACGCCTCGTCCTCTGTGTTTCCGACAAACAGCTGAGGGAAGAGTAGGGGTAAATCAGTTTACTCAATCGCAGTTTGGCGGCCGGCAGTAGCTCACCGAGACTCGCTGCGGCATCGTTTAATTCACTTTGGTCCTGAACTCGAAATTGAAATTGGCCCGAATACGGACGCACCGGTGAACCGAAAATATCTTTGTGGCGACCGTGTACTGGGAACGAAAACAATTTCGGCGCACGTTAACCGCTTTTACGGAGTAAAATCTGGTTATTTCGCTTACGGGGGCATACGTACTGTTGAAGACTTCTATATTTCCTTGATAAATGAAAGTTCCGAACTTCATATATGAAGAAACGAATCCTCTCTTGAGGATAGCGTAAAGTTACTATAGTCGCAACAAAGAAAGTCCCTGCGAGCGTCCCTGTAACGTAAACCTAAATTTCATTCCGCGGGTATCATTGTCTATTTGTCTTAAAACTACGATATATAAAAACAACACTTAAAAAGAAAGTAGTAAGAAGTAAGCAATAAATGAATCAGCATTTTGGATTTATTAGCGTTTACGTTATTGCTTTGCATTTTCTATTGTGATTGTATCCATTTATTTTATTTCCGTATACATTTTATTATGTTACATTTTTCTGTGTTCAAGGGACTTTCCATTTTATCTTGTGTTTTTATTAATTTCTTTTGAAGATATTTTAATTTTATGTTGCCGATTTAATTTACCAAAATACTCGGTTTTTATTATTATTTTACTGTCACGATTTCTTTGTCTACACATGCACAGAGTACACATAATAAGGCGTCTTTCGGTAATTGTGTTATTACTGGCTACCGTATACTGCCAACTCTCTGTAACGCTACGTTAAATATTTCAGGCATCGTTCCTCACACAGTCTCCCTTCTCTGTTGCAGGTTAATCAGCCCAACTTTACCTCAAACGTGACCTGATTCCGAGCCAGCTTGCCATGGACAGAACCGACCCCGAGCTTTCGAAACGCAAACACAAATAAAAATAAATATAGTGTGGTATATTAATTAATCTAGGATACAAACGTAACACGAAGACAAGGCATGAGACACCGGTCTATAATAAGCTATGTACTCCCGAGATGATTCTTTATCTTACCTTGTATAGATGAAAAATAAAGCGCACTGTTCAGCAGTTCACCGAGGCAGAGAGATGCCCCGTGCCCAGATGCACGCGCGCCGTCTCCGCACGCAAGAAACGAGAACGACACGCGCGTGCGAACCATTTACGCGTGCGTCCGAACGTTAATAGTATATATGTATACTTAACTTGTGATTTTTGTATATAAATAAAAGCGTTTTGCCCAAGTTGGAAATATCTTATTGTAACTATCGTTGCTTCCCTTGTTTCCCCCACTTTATCCACTGCTATCCTCTTTCTTCCGAAAAGATTAATAATAATAAAATTAATAATATTACTTGCTATTTTAATAATAATATAACAATTAATTTTTTTTGCTAAACCGAAATCAATTACATTTCTATAAATGTTACATATTACTTTTTGTATCTATTAGCAGACTGCGATAACATTTGAATTTGAATTACTTTCTATAACTACGTCTTTCTTACAATCTTGTATTAGAACTTTTCCTATGGATTTATTTTCTTTCTCTTATCGTATGTATAGTAATATCGTAGAGAAACTTTGAGAGAGAAAATGGCGCAAGCGCGCTCTTGCTTTGAAATGATTCTTGAACCACTTTCAATCGCGCAAACTATTTTCTGGCTCTTTATTTTTTACGAGAACGTGCGTTCTCCAACGCGCGTCCTCCAATGAGGACGCTCGTTTTCCAGTCTGTTATTTAGATATCGGGCCTTTAGAATTGCGTGCGAGCGGATAATTTTACGAGGAGAAGTTCTCGCGTTTTACAAACGATATGCTTCATATTGGCCGTAAAACGACATAAGTACAAGCGAATGCTAAATAATAGCCAGTGTGCGAGCGCGCGCGCGCTTTTACGGCATAAAAATGTTTCCTTTTCATGCCGCTGGCTCTCGCCACAGAAAGGTTAAAAACTGCAAGTACGTCTTCGGCATCGCGCCGTTATTATGCAATTTTGCCTCGTGCAGATTTTCAATCTGCCCATCCTCCGGAGTAAATGTTACATCGTCGGGCGCAAGTAAGTCTGGCATACCTGCCAACGAACCTCACTTCAACAATGAGTGTTAAATAAAAAAATTAATAACTTGAATCGAGGTACTATTATATCGCAGTGAGTGTCACGGGAAAACTTCGGTTTTAACGACTCTTCCACGAAATACATATCACTACGATGCGTATCCTGTTACGGGTATCAGGTACATTTATGGCAACTGACAAGGTAATTCAATAGTGAGTAATGAAACTGCATTACGCAAGCGATCGAAGAAAACCACTAAAATGAAATGTCCAGTAAACGTGACATAATTCTTTCTGTGTAATAACACATCGCATTTACCTACACCATTTCGATAATAAATAGCTTTCGATTATCTCGCTTTCGTCGAGGCTTTCGTCAAGCTCTTGTGTGTTTTTCGTCGTAATTCAAATGTGTGCTGCGCACATTTGCATAATTAAACGTTTATTCAAAAATCAAATAGATTTCAAATATTACAATTACATTGTTTTAAATGTTTAACATTGCAAATCGTTTTTATCATTGCGGAAGATAATCCTTTTATAAGATAAATTCATTTCAAAGAATAAACGATTAATGATATATTCGATATCTTTCATTAGAATTAGAATCGGTTATCGATTAAAATTGAGAATTGATGAGCAACTTTAAAGTAGTTTTCCAAATATATACTTTGCTATTTCAATGATCTATGTGAAATTTACATACTTGTCTGAAAAAGTTTCTATAAACGTTAAAATTAATTAAGCTTTAACACCTGAATCTTTTTTTGGATTATAGCATTTTTAGAAAGGAAAAACGAAAAATCAAAGGAAAAATATGAATTGATTTTAAAATAGTATTTTTGAAAACAGCGCTTGATAGTTTTGTATAATAAAATAAATATGTGAAAAATATATCTCAATAAATGCAAATAAATTTTTAAGAGACTTAGCGGCATATATCACTTAACGCTTAATAAAAGACGCGGTTATAAAAGGATATAAATGACCACAAGAAAGCTAGATGTGCACGAAAATTGCAACAAAAGAACTATAGGGATAAACGAGCTAACGACCCATCGTACGTCGCAACTGTCGGGCGTTAACGATAAAAAATCATCCGAGTGCAATGCACATCGATCGCGAAAGGAATCCCGAGGAAAAACGAGTGGGTATACAACGTACGTTTCAAAGGTTAAAACACTACGTGCATTTGCAACGTACTTGAACTCCGTGTCTATTTATGCATCTTTGTATGGAAACTCTCTTAAACAACTGCGGTGTGTTTAACTTTGTTTAATTCTTATTTAAAAATTATAAAATATTTAAGAAAATTTTGGACAATTTACGCTATAATATTACGTACAAGATTCCGCTCACGTGCTGTTTGCAATGTCTATCCTTGCTCATCGCAAAAAATAATCGTCGCGTTTAAAACGTTAGTGATAAATCAATGATAACGAGATAAATTAAGAGCGATGAAAACGCAGCGACAGAAGAGCAGAACTTCTGATTTCGGGGATCGTGATATAAACGGATATAAAAGCTTACGGGTATAATAAAAGAGTTTCCTTTGCGGTATGCATCGGTCTATAATAAAGGTTCGAACCGGTATCATCGTGGCATTTGAAGTAATACGCCGATAGCACAGGGCACTGCTATCTATAAAAGGAGGACGCAGTGGATAAACGCTCGTCAGTAGTACCGTGCACGCAATATCTGAAAAACGAAGCAGTTGAGGTAAGAGTCTCGCAGAATCGCTTGTCAGTCAAATCTCAAACGCTGTACTACAACCGTCGTTCTTTTATAGTATAATTCAATAAGCTTCAACAAATTTCAAAATTATTTGGACTTCTCATTTACCGTTGAATTACACAGCTCTATATACACAGCTCTTTTACATGAAAATTCTATATGCTGGATAAATACTGAATAAATGAAATTCGTAAATCTCCGTAGGTCACAAAGGGAAAATTTATAATTCTCGTGTTTCATTTCTAGTATTGCGTTTATAAATTCTTTTTATTACTTAATAAATTTTGTTGCTTGGAAAGCAATGTAGATCAAAGGTTGTAGTAGAAATTTTAATATCTACAAATTTTTATAAATCACAAACAAAGCAAATGAACGGTCAGTAATCAGACGTTAGACGAATTTCTAATCTATTTTCGTTCATATCCAGGATGAATCCGCAAGTAATTATCTTGATGAGCCTGGCGGCGGTAATATCAGCGGCAAATGAGCCGATAGCCATAGTCAGGCAGGAACAGGACATCAGCCCGGACGGTAGCTATTTTCTGAAATGGGAGAGCGCCAACGGGATTACCTTCGAGGAGCAGGGCGTTCAGAAGAATTCTGGCCAGAAGGACAAGGAAGCTGAGGAGGTACACGGCAAAGCGTCGTGGACCGCGCCCGACGGACAGAGAATTAATCTCGACTGGCAAGCAGACGAGAATGGCGCTGTTTTCCAAGGAGCGCATCTACCGACTCCGCCACCCCCGCCGGCAATTCCGCCTGCCATCCAGCGAGCCCTCGACTGGATAGCCGCTCATCCCTACCAGGAGGAGAGAAACAAAGTGTAACTGATGCAGTTCTTGCTACAGACAACGTTGAAGATTCATACTTCACTTGCATATGTTTAGCTTGACATCGAATGTAAAAAGATAAGTTTGTATAAAAATGTTATATGCCGAAGGAATATGTGATTTAATTCCCAATTTCTCATCAACCGCACCTTTGTCGTATAATAAAATTACGTTGTTTTAAGTGTACCCTCAACGTGCGGATCAATTACTATAATTGTGATATCAAATCGTGTTTAGGATAAATGCGATATTGAAAGATTTGTTTAGGGAGATATACTCAGTTATAAAATCGACAAAGTATTAATAACAATTGTAATATGTATTATGAGATCATTAAGACATAAACGCTATTAATTACATTAAAACATATCGTGTTGTCATGTTTACTTCAGTCGCAATCCCGTTTAGCTATAATTTAAACGATTCTATCAATCTGATTAACGACAGACAGATATGCAGAGAAAGAGAGAGACAGAGTTATTTGTTTAAGAGTAGAAAATTTTGTAATAAGTTAATAAAAACCTAAAAATATTCATTTATATTTAACAACATATAAGTATACAAATTCATGAATGTAAATTTATTCAATGACCTCGAATGTGTGTAAAAATAACTATTACAACATCGTGAAAAAATTCTAATTCTATAATCGGGTATTTATTTTTAGCTTATTGTCAGTGAAAGGATCTTTTTAATTAATAGTAAATTACTGCCTCGTAACAACACTTTTTTTTAAACATTGGAAGGAAAGTAAATATTTGTTCTTTCGAGACGCGTACGGCAGCTTTCTTCGCCTACTTTGTTAAAGAATTGGCAAAAATTCCGAGAGTCGCTACTTGACGTGAGACTAGCAAATTCACTTAAGTTAAATGTGGACAGACGGCTAAGCGATAATAGAAAAATCGGGGTCAAAAATGGTCATGGCGGCGAAGGAGAAAGACAAATTGTTATATAAGCGAATGATAGCGAGAGTTCTTGCTGCCGACTAACATCGTTTTCTTGATGCCTGATTGTGAGATAATTCGGCGAGACAGTTCGAGCAACAGGGCAATTACGTTAATGGTAAAATGCGAATTGGTTTTCATATTTGTATATTCTCTTTCATTAAGTTCTTACACGTTCTTGGTAATCTAATTGGTTTTTATATATATTTCCAATAATTTGATAATGTTATACAAAAGCGAATTAAATTAATAATCGATTCAAGAAGAAATTCGGAAAGTGCTATGCAATATATCTCTATATAGTTTAATATAAAATTATTTAACGAATACAATATAAACAGTTTATACTGTATTATGCATATATGTTATCACACAGCATTTATGCATTAATTGGTGTTCCGCACTGTTACTCGCCAAAATTAAATATGTAAATATAAATAGATTAATTACTCTCCTTCTCCAGCCTTTCTGTTTTTCTGTTCTCTTTTCACTTTATTTTATCCAGTTCTTTTTTTTTTACATTTAAAATGATTATAGTTGTCAAAGTGAACATACGCATAAACAAACACAGATTGCTCATTCTGCGGAAATATTCACGTACACCAATTATAATGTTAAATTGTTTACAGAGGCGCGTATATATGTATATATGTATTTCGCCCGTACGCCACCGCGTTTAATTTGATAATTAATACCAAGCGGTCGCTTCATAATTCAGTTATAAATTCCGCGAATCATGTTTCTTGATTGCGGTAGCAATTTCGATTCGACGGCACGATCATAATCGGTATTTGTTGAATCGTGAGTGCAAATAAGACTGCGATAGATGGAATTAATCGAGGCCGGATAATCGAATTTATGGTACTATTAATAAACATTATGAGTCGCCGGCGATATCACGCCGATGTATCGCCGATACACGCATCCTAATGCGCATTCAGATTAATATTTTGACAAATGCGAAATTGTTATAATATTTATGAATTATAGAAGTACCGGTAGCACGCCAGCAGTTACGTTTCATGCTATACAAGTATACTACGTGACATATATACCGGAAGAGACACGTTTTGGCACACTTTCTCTAACCGCGGATAATAAAGCTTCGTGCTGTAAGAAGAATGCAGTTATGCCGACAGAATAGTAAGTCAACAATTAAATAATTTTCTTGAAGCAATTTAAACGTGCAACAATTTTAACTTAAGAACATTTACGTAAGATCTATCTTTTTATACAAGATCTCTTTGTTTGGATTTGATCACACGATATTGTTCCTTTACTGCAAAAATGACAAAAAATGTAATTTTCGAATTATTATGATAAATGAAATAAGTAAAGAGTATTTTATAAATTATCAAAGATAAACTAATTTAATTTCAAAATACAAAAATACATATATACAGGACATATAAGAGTCAAAAAAAAATATTATGTGTCTATTTTAAAAAATTATTAATAAAAAGATTAAATAATATTATAGGCCTACATGTTTCAGGTTTTATATCAAGCCCTCTTCAGATACAAAAATATTATTATGCAAAAATTATAACTAAAAAGTTGTTGATTTTTGAGAAATACAGATGAATGTTAAAACAGAAACACGGAAATTGCTCGTGCGATTGGTTGACTAAATGCGAAAATTTCTCATTGTTCTCAAAGTTGAAAAATTGAAAAAATTAAGTCAATGATGAAATGTTCGTCAACAGTTAAATTTAAATAGTGATTTAAAGTCAAAAGAAAGTAAAAGAATAATATCACAATAAGTGTGCATAACGTCCGATGTATAAAATTGAAATAAAAAAACAAGTATGTAATATTGAAAACGGTAAAAGGTATAAAATTATCAAAATCACTGCTAATGATTAAAAACGTCTAACTGTCACGATGAACAAAACTGATGTAATAATGACTGTAATAATGACTGTAATAATGACCTATAATATTATTTAATTGTTTTATCATTAATTTTTTAAAATAGACACATTATATAATTTTTCTTTTTTTTTTCTTTGACTCTTATATACCCTATGTAGGTACATATATGTGTATTTTTGTATTTTGAATATTAAGAGTCTAGTACTATTTCATCCATTTTTTAAAATTTAATTTCACAATTAGTCCGTTAAAAATTTGTACAGTTCTTAAGGTTTTCATAAAATTAATCATAAAATCCAAAAGATCATAAAATTTATATAAGAGTGAGATATTTTGATCTAATGGTTTTTTTAAATAAATGGACAATTTTCTATAAAGATACATTTAGAGTTAAAATAGTCTTGATAATCGATATTTGAAGAAAAATTATTTTATCTTTTGATTTTTGTTATTTCAGTAAATCAAGGTAAACACAAATTATCGATGATATTTAGAATTATGACATTTTTTATAATTTTGTAAGATAATCCTAATAACCACAACTCAAAAAGATTAAAAACTATTTTCTCTTCTTTTTTTAAATTCAATCTTAATAATTCTTTAAAGTAAGAGAGAACGATATTGTTACTTGAGATCGAAGATTTGCGAATAAGAATTGTAGTCTTTTTATCAAATTTTGTAGTGATGTAAAAGTTTTATCAACTAATTCTTAGTCGAAAGGAGCTACACTTTTGGGGAAAATAATTTAAAGCTTGTATACGATTTGTTTCCTTTTCCTCTCTCTACGGGAATAAACTTTGAAAGATTTAACCTCGCGCGAGCTTGCGCCGGGAAGATTTATATAAGTTGCTGTTACGTGATGCTGTAACAAATTTAGAACACGACTCACGTCGTGTTAAACGGCAATATATGACGAATATCGTGGCGCCTGCGGTGAAAGTTCAACGACGCTACGAGTATAATTAGTTCCGGTTTCTCCACCCTCGCGAAGCTGTCGGATGTCAACGTCAATGTGTCGAATCGGATCTCTAAGTCGATCTTTTCGAAAGTCGCCGGATAGATGACTGGCTCGCGAAAACGACATCGCGCGAAGATCTATCCACGATATCAGCATGACGTGTTAACTCTCGATATCAGGGAAATGCGATGTATATCGCTGTTTGATCATTAGAAGAGATGAAAGTGGCCGAGAAAAAAAATGCGTTAGCACTGATTCGTATCTCCCATATCTTAGACGTGACATGGAGTGACAGTGCCTTTGGAGATTCGATTGCTCTCTACATTGTTCCTTTTTAGATAACCGATCTCTTTGTATGGCTGAAGGTTCGAGTGTCAGTAATAACGTAAATCGCACAAGATGAAAAGAGTGAAGAGGAGAATGTGTCAGAGCTAATTTATATTTGTCATGTACCAGCGCGGAATGACGGCCCGTCTAGATCATTGAGAAAGGAACATTTTTATTAATCTCCGATTACCACAGTGAGGTTGCATGACCTATTCGAGAGCGGATTGTTTATAAAAAAAAAAAAAGATATTGAAAAATATAAATTAAACTGCTGTTCACGAAATCGCTTATTGTTAGATAAATTATAACGCTGTATGTATTTATGATTTAAGATTTATCTGACCCTACTGCAACAGTTATTTTACCCAAGTCTGATCGTCGCAAGTTTATATAAGGATTAAATTTAATTAGATTGTTACTCAGTGCCATGAAGACGTGAATCTTTATTAACGCGCGAGTGGTTAAGAGTAAACAAGGCTCATCGAGATGTCTAGTGCAATTCTCGTTGCACCAAACGCAATCAAAGTTACCGACGGTCCCCATATGACGCGCGTTACATAAGGCGCATGTCTTTGTCCACTCCACGTGATTGATTAATGATAGCGAGCAAGGTCTGCTGTAATAAAGACGCGCGCGGCAGCTGTGTTTACAGCGATGTAATATCTTACAGTAATAGTCGCGCGACTTTCTACCGTAAATCAGTCCGACGTAATTGCGACGGCCGACGTCTATTATATCCAGGATGCTCAAATACAGGATTCACTTTAAGTTCATCTTTAGTCACACGATGGATTGTACGTTCCGGAAACAACCGATTCGATGCGAGCACATTGAAGGGCATCTTCGATCAAGGATTAATCCAATCAGGGATTAATCCAATCAAGGATTAATTTTGTTACGCGTGTGGTAAGGAAATGAATTAATTTGCAGAACGGAGATGGAGAGAGAGAGAGAGAGAGATAAAAAGATGAATAAATACGCGCAACTACCAACCGCAAATTTTCCTTCCTGTAACGCTCGCGAATCTGCAGCAGAATTTCGCGCACAATTTCGAGTGTTTCGCCAAGGGAATCAGGCCTATATTAATAGCGACGTTTCTCCTAAGATGCAACGTTTATTCTCTTAATGCACCGTGACACAATTACAAAGTCAGTTACAAAGTCGTGGTACATATGTGTCTCTTTGAATATATATTAATACAATATAATATAATATATTAAAATACGCATGTGTGTATAATATCGTGTACAATAAATATTTACAACAATTTGAACCAGAGTAGTCCGTGTTCGTTTCAAGGGCGAGGACGACAACGCGGGGTGACAACACTCGTCGTCTGGCGTTCACCGTGTGTTCATTATCGTGGATCGTCTTCCATTCTCGTGGCGGAATAATTACTCGTGGAGGTCGTGAGATCACATGCTGGACGGCGGCGCCGGTCGCTGTTTTACACCTGGTTCTCATCATCCTTGGACGGATGCGCCGCGTTCCACTCGAGGGCCTTCAGTATTAGCGGCGGGATTTCCGGCGTAGTGGGTAGATGAGCGCCCACCGGTTGAAAACCGTTCTTGTCGGCCACGTACGTCAAGGAGATCGCCTGGCCGTCGTCGCTCGAGTAGCTGAAGCCGCCCTCCGCCTTCATCGCCTCGTTCTCGCTGCCGGCATCCTCCAGGTGGCCCTCCTCTTCGGCTTTGATTCCGTTACCGGATTCGTAGCTCCACTTGTACGACCCATCCGGGTTAGGACCCTCTTGATTTTGGCTGACGATCGGTATCGGCTCGTCGGCAGGTGCTGCCACGGTGCAGGCTGCCAATGCGATCAAGATTATCTGATAAAACGAAAAAGTATTGTTAAATAATCAATAATATAAAAATGAGATTATATGAAAGAGAAATGCAGTTATCGATAAGAAAATTGATATTTAAAAAAAATATAATTTTGTTTTATAATTAAAATGTGTTTGGGGAGACGCTATTAGCGCTAATTGCATCATTCTACCTTCATCGTTCATTAGATGTAAAACAAGGATAAAATGACACAAATAGTGGTGATAATGGCTTCTCGAACACGCCCTAAGCGCCATAGCAATAAAAAAACTTAAGCAGTAAAGAAATCAACATATTGGATTTGCTTACGTTATTGCCTCGTAATTAGTTTACGGTGGTGGTTTACAGTGATTGTCTCTACTGTAATTTGTCAATTCGCTTACTGCTTACGTTTTACTGATTAAGGATTGTTTCATCTTTGGATAAACTACGTGATAATTTATCTAATGGATAAACAAAAAAGTAAAAGAGTAAGAAGATAAGAGAGTAAGTTAAAGTTTATCGAAAGATAGAACAACCTATTTTAAGTTTCTTTTTGTGCTATGGTCTTTAAAATATATTTCTCTTAAACGGACATTTCGAATTCACTGTAAGCTATTTTCAGCATGAAGTAAATTAAATGACGGAAATCAATTGTCTCATCCTACGTTTATAGTTCTATGGAAGTGATGAAGCCCTTCCAATTACATTATTCAAAAGTTCAAACTTAGGAAAATTGATTATGAAATAAAAATGGAAAGCTTAGATAGATATTATTATTTGTGAAAAACATTCAATCCTTAATAAATAAGCGTGAAACTCACCAAGTTATAAATGTAAAAAGAAATATAGAAATAAAAGTTGCCCATTACATTGTTAATTGATAAAAATTTTTTAGTATAAAAATTAAATTATATAAGTTAAAAAGTGTTGATTGGACAAAGAAAAAATAATACGTGTTTAATACGGGAAAAATAATTTATGGACGATCGAGCTGCTCGCGGTGATGCATTTATTGTAGTTGGAGTATGAATTTTAGTTGAAGAGTCACGCTTGCTATTAAATTTTTAATACAGAGAAGTATGCATTTAATTGTAAATTCAAATATTAAAGCCCAATTAATGTAATGTAATTATCTTGCTGACAGTGTAATATGGTATTGCAGTACTCTTGAACAAAATTAATTGCTTTTGTAAAATTATGAAGACAGATGAAATTAGTATTTATTTAACAGTCATCATTAAATCGTTAAAAACGCTGACTATCAATTTATCACTCGGAAATGTCGCTGTGACAGATTTACTGTCACGACTATCTTAATTAATCTTTTTTTCCCCAAAGCCATGTTTCATCCGCGTGTTGATCTCCTATATTTAGCGTATTTCACATCTCCGCTTAGGACATACACGTTTTAACAGCTAAAATACAAATTGTGAATACACGATTCTAATATTGATTGATCGAAATCGCTTGAATGTGCGATTATGTTGTGAAATTCCACGGTATCGGTCGTTGCATCAAAGTCGGGATTACTAGTAAAAGACCTAATAGTACTAATGCTGAGACGAAAGTAAAAGTAATATTTATCCTTGGAGATTGAAGATGTAACAATTAATTCTGCAGATTGATTTATTAAATAAGATCTCGATTGAAGTAATGATTGCGCGAACGAGAACGCACCCGCGGTGAATATAATTTAATACCGATGGGCAACGATATAGTATCGAAGTCACGGTATTCGATAACAACGCTGGGGGTCGTGGTGAAGAGAACTAAACAGCCTTAATTAATCGCCACCGGTTATGTTTGCCGGTACGTAAACATCGTATGAACATTAGCCTTCTCGTTAGCTTCCCTGTTTGAAACTCACGTCGTTGCACAAGTGTTTATGCGGTACGCGCTAATAAACTATCGCTATTTAGATATTGTCGAGGACGCAATTTACGTGACGAGGTAGAAACGAAATAATTAAGAGTAACTAAGAACAATATATCTCCAATATAATCGTATACTGTTAAAAGATACTAAACATTAATATCTAATATATTCAGAATATTCGTATTATCGAAATATTAAAGTTTATAACTTTGCTGCCTTTGTTTATTATATTACCGATTTAACTTTAACAACGGCATTTGAAATTGCTAGGTGAGTCGTGTTGCGACAGAGAAAGCTTTGCTTTGAGTCATTGGAAACGAGCACCGCAGTAGTGATACCGTTTTGAGTCAGACACGACGGGGATCGCGGTAGTATCAGCGTTATTAGGTCAGACGCCGCACCTTGGATAAAATAAACTTCACGACGCTGACGATTGTTATTATGATACAACTGTACAATTTTCTGAATAATTATTTGACACTGCAGATAAGACACTAGCTTAAATTGCAAAGTAAAGAAATGTCTACAATAGATTATTATTGAGAACATCAATATATTATTCTGAAATTATTTAGTAAAATTGAATTGAATTCAATATATTGATCGTATAGAGATTGTTGCACTAAATGAATTATACTGAATACGCTGCTTGTCGAAAACGGAAATGAACAGATGTACTATGATTTATGGAAATGTTGTTATGCTTAGCTTTAACTCTTCGATTTTACGTGATTAATATTCGTTCAGTTGAAACGCTGTTTACACTAGAATTATTGATAAAGCTATATCTATTTCTACTATTTATAAATATATAATGTATTTTTATTAAAAAGAACTAAAGAATGAAAGTAAATTGATTAATTTAATAATTTACATATTTACATATTTACAACGAAAGTTACAAAAATTTTCAGAAAATGTATAAATTGTTATAAATTTGACAAAAATTAGAAAAATTATATTTTACTTTAATAGAGTACAAATATATTTATACTTCTATATAGCTAAAAATAGTGAGACTAGTTTTAGTTCAATAATAGAACTAGTTTTTAATAATAAAACTATTATGTTATTAAGGTCTAAATGACTGATTTTTTATTTTACAAAACTACTCTTCTGTTTTAACTAGAATTACTAAAGTCAACAATAAAACTACTAAGTAGTTCTAATTACAATAGAAATAGCTCTAGGACGTGAAAGTAATTAAAGAATAACTATCGCTATCTGGCTTTATTATTATATCTCTCATAAGATAAAATTTATCCGTGAATCAGTATTTTTGCTGAGATAAAACTATCTCGGTTTGCAATTAAAACGTATTATCCGTTTTATATGCATTCGTTACCAAACATAACGTATATTTGTTTTACACGCGAGCGCGACAGATTTTGGGTGTATCCCAACGGTGTCGATCGATATCCTTACACCAACTATCCTCCGGGACACGCTACTTACCCTCCGATCCCGGCTCGCCCCACGTTTCTACCCACCGACATCCGAGTCCCCGGAGTCCTCGGAGTTTCCGGACTCGCTATACCGGATATAATCGAGAAGTGTCACTTACAACAACGTAACTCACAGAATGTCCCGATACGCGCACAGGAATCCCACCGCAGAGACCGGAAATGCACGTCAGATTCACACGACCCGGCTATGATTATCCGCGCGAATTGTCTCAGGGCGGAAGTTGCCCTCCGGCATTCTTGCTTCCTAATTTCCCTTCCTCCCCTCCCCCGAGCTTTCTTTCCTCTTAATTAAACGCTTACCAATGACGTGTACATGCTGCGGCAGTAATCGCTGATGGGCAAGTGTTTATCAAGCCCCGCAGCGCTCGTCGTATATATACCCCTGGAGGCATTACCAACACCACCGACGGTCCAATGCACCGATGGCCACTGCTTTACGATAGTATGTAGAATGCACATGGGGGCACACAGAGGGGCCGCATACGGGGACAGACAGGGGGGTTTACACGGATCCACGGTTTAACACAGCATCGTTATGTGTGTGTGTGTGTGTATGTGTAAGTGTTCTCTGCCGCCAGTGAGCTAAGAAACAACACTCCACATAGCATCGAGGAGAGACCATCTTCCCTGAGATCACCATGTCACACTACGCTAAATGTCATCGGGTCCCCCGTTGGAGGATGCTTACTCAATTGTCGTAATTCCTTAACGACATGCTGCGCGGGAATCCGTTTTTCTTTTCCATCGATTAGTCGGCCGGAAACTTGGACTCGGTGAGTTTGCGGTCAGTTGGTATTCTCTCCGACAGACACGTCGGCACGTTCAAGTACTGAATATATGTAACCCCTATCGTTTCGAATTTATTCGGATATTTCGTCTTATTGTTTTAAGAAGACGGAAAGAGAGAGATATACGCGCAACACTGTTATATAACTTCTCTCGTTGCTTCTTTCAAGCCTGTGTTCCTCAGCTATTTTCTCTTGCGACAAGGTAAGATTATCTTATGGCCAGCTCAAGAAAATTGCGGTTCAATAATGCTTCTGGACTCGAGGCAGAAATCTGGAAAGTCTTCTGGTAAATAAAAATAACGTTTCTGTTAGTGGCGTCTCCCATATTTTCAATCATTCGTGTGTATTTGAGTACCGTTACCGTCAGATTAAAAGATCGAGAGCGTGTGCTCGAGAGACTGTTTCGCCGTGTCGCTGTCGCGTAGATTTATGTTGTGGATTTTTGTAAAAAGCTGTACCCTTCATAAAACAATGCATGTATGTGACACATATGGGAATAGCTTAAACTCATATACCTTTATCGGATTTATTAGACAGACGCCGCCCATCGCTTTGGCATTTTCCTAGCAATATATGGACACGGTAAAATTCAATTCTTTTTCCATTATTTCCTATTTTTTTTTTGCTAATCTTACCGCTTCATCGCTCACGCAAATGTTGCGCAATATTAATCGTCGGTGCTAACGCGCGTTTCTAATCAACAAATCACGCCATCGTTAAACAATCAGTTGGTCAAATGACTATTTACCTCGATTTTTTTTCTAATTGCAAAGTCTGAATTACTCACGATTTGGCGTAAAATCAAACCGAATACTCCCTGCAGTCCCTAGCTTGTGAATCGACTGACAAACGCACGATACACGCGGTCGAATTGTCCGCTCTCTAATCAATCGGAAACGGTCTGACAATCTCTCATTATCGACCGATAATTATGTGAAGCGCCGCGCTATATCGCATTTACCTCGTCACGGCTGAACTTTCCGTAGCTGTGAGAATAACGAGCTCGCGTTAAGCGTTTAATCGAGGCGACTGTAATCGAGGGTTTCGTAAAAAAAAATAAATAAATAAGTAAATAAAGGAAAGGATGTGACGGCTTCGGTCCTTGGCGTAATGTAATTGTGAGAGAAACAATAGCACGCCAAACTTTCTCGCTCGAAATGGGTTACGCGCGATTCTGAGAACGTTCCCTCGCACACGCGATAGTGTACGTTAACGAAGCAAGAAGGTATTTTTTATTTTAAATTCAGAGACGCGTAGTAATATTGGGTTTTTTTTTTCTCTTGCGACATTATTATGTAATGCGCGATAGTGCATGATGGTGTATTATATGGCTGATATAAAGCGATGCATGTGCCGGAAACTGCGGAATTATGCATGCACCTAACATGCGTATCTAATTAATAATCAATGCCATTCCATTGGGATGTTTGAGATTGTCAGTAAATATCGCCGATCAGATATGTTAATGTCTTCGTGCGAGATAGAAGGGGTTATATTTGTCCGGGAAATTCCGTGCTCGTTGGAAGTGCATATTCGCGATTAATACGTTGCTTACCCAAAGAATTTTGTATGTCTTAACGTGTACGGTATAGTAGAATTTTCATTCTCGGTAGTGTATAGATAATCTGGTAAAAAAGGTTTATATACACGGTATAGATATAATTATATATAAAATATGTATATATGGTATATTTTTTTCTCTTGTGTAATCTGTAATCTTTGTTCATATATATTGGAAACATAATAAGAAGAATTGAAAAATAATTAGAATAGTTTGCATTGTATTTAAAAAAAAAAGGAATTTGTGTAAATGATAAAAAATATTTTACTTATACATAATTATATATAATAACATATAAAATTATATATGTAATTATACATAAAATATTGTTTAACACGATTAACGTAATTTTTGTACAGAAAAATAATACAAAAGTTATTTTTCTAATTATTTTTTAAATATTATACAAAGATTATACAAGAGAAAGATAACTTTTGGGTATATAGAATTATATATGTGTATTTATATTTAATTATGAACTTTTTTTATTGAAGAAGTATTGTGTAATATGATTAATTTTATGGTGTATAAAATATGGTAAAATAAGATATTTTCTTATGAATATTGTATAAAATAATCCATTTTTATATTTTTTCAATATTATTTAATTGTTTGTGTTACCGCATATTTTATATTAGATAATGTTAACGTTTTTATAAATGTTTTGAAAAATTTTGACAGCGTCGGTTATATAAATATTTACTAAGGTATTAATAAAGTCAATCGCCACGCCGAACTATTATTATCATGACAATTAAAGTGTCAAGACACAGAAAAACCGGTATTCAATATTAATGAAGTCGATCTGGGAATACCTGCATACAATGAAAATTTTAAATTATCAAGAGTTTCCATGTCAAATCAAAACACGAAAATATCGAATCATGAAACTAATTGAGATTAATTACGTTAATTAGTAGTAATTTAGCGACGTCGCCTGTTCCTCTCTTTCGCTCTTCTTTGAGGAAACTTTGGGGAAGGCCTTACATTTTCCTACGTGCGATTATTGATCGTGGACATTACCGGCGAGGTACACCGATGTAACATTAGACAGGATCCGACGGGGGAACAGTGAATTATGCCTCGATAGGCATTAGTTTTCTTCTTTTACGGGAAATGTAAGGGGCACGTAGCATGACAATAAATTCTCGTGTGTCTCTAGGAATGCCAGCTGCTCGCTGCTGCGCAGCGCCGTGTACCTGCGTGATTCACAAAGTCACGTCATCGATATATCCGAACAATTTTCTCGCGAGAGCGCATTTACATTTTGCACTCACGAGCGACAATAGAATGCAAGAAAAGCTCGGGGGGTTGATTTAAAATAATCCGTTAATCGGAACTGGGAGGAGAACGCGAAGGAAAGAGAACTAGGAAGGCGAGCGTCTCTCTTGAAAGTCGAGGACGCTCGACATGATAAATGCTAAAATACGTCTTGCAATTGCTCATTGAATATTTTAGCACGCCGCGGATTATAACGAAACGTCAACTCGGCGTAAGTACAGTAATTTATAGCGCAATAATTTTGCGGTAAGATAATATTTATATTATATTATGTAAAAACAAAAGCGCTGTCCAATTGCCATACATCATTTGTGGTCTGATTTTAAGACAAATTTACCATGAAAAAATCGAGATTTTTATATTTATTTTCAAGAGAAATAACAAGAGTTCTATATATTCTTATTTATAATTAACGTTATATGTATGATGAAGTTCTTGAAAAGACGTTATTAAAAACTAAATAAAGTACGTACGACTTTGCGCAACAAAGTCTTAATCAATGAAAATCTAAATAGATAATAAATTTTTAAAAAGTTCGTCTTTTAGGAATCTCTTTTTAAAAATTTTCTCTAAAATTTTGTTAAGAAAAAAAAGCAAGTCGACTTTTTCAACTTTCGTAGATCATTATCACGCGAATATATATTATCAAACTTGTGAAGAGATATAGATTTTTGGACAAGAAAATTAATTGAATGCAAGGGAACGGAATGAACGATCACTATCTGGTCGAACGCGGGACGATCGTCTGGTAAATATAGGGGAAAGTTTGCGCGATATGTTTTGGCTTTTAATTAGCCACATTACGTAACGCGGCGCGTAGGTACTCACAAAGGATGTACGAATAAATATCAGCCGTGAAAGCGGCTAACATTCTACGTTCTTATCTCATGATTTACACTGTTAGATATCAAAGCAGTGGTAACCCAATCCTTTGAATTAAATAACGTTTTGTTTCTCTTAATCTGATGTGTGTCACAATGTAAATGAAAACATTTCTGCAATTATTTTCGAAATAAACAATGCTCATATTAACATATGCATTTATAGTAGGTAAATAACAAATTAAATTTTTACGATTTCACACTCTTTTAGTTAAATTAACGATATGTTGATGTCGACCTATAGAAATAATAAAAAAATCACTTAAATTGGATATAATTTGACATAATGAATTTAACAGTGTAAGAGCGTATCTCTAAAGGAGGTGTCTTCCAAGGAGATCGGCCTGATCGTTACTCGCGATCGTTAATGCAATCGAAGTTCTTCTTCGTCGAAGACGACACACCGCGCTATACGCCGTGGATCATTAATTTCTCGCATCACCAGGTAACATTTTCGCGGTTCTATCTGATCATTTGTTAACACGACGAGTCTCTTGAGGTGGATATCACCTGCGCTCTACGTGTCACGTCGCTTTGTAAAAATTAGAAAGATATTTCACAAAGTTTTATTGCTCTTGTCAGATACAGGTTCATTACAAAAACAGTGAATACATGTAGAAATCTGCAGTCACGTTCGCGTATGAATGTACTATATGTCCATACGTTAATGATTTATTCAGACAATAAGCTATCAACTCTCATATTTAGTAAAATGTACCTACTTGTTATTTAAACTCGCGACTTTATTGGTCATTTTGCATTTTTATACGCGTACCTTGTAAGATGTCTCATTACTCATTGTACACACGTACAACGCGAGATAAGGGAGGGAGGGGGAGGAGGTGGTGTAGCTTAAGGGCTACAATCGATAAAACCTGCTGCAGCTCTGGGCAACGAGTCTCTCGCTGACCAACATCGCGGACGATGCTCCTCGATGCACCTCATTTTTTATTCACTTGACAGATCGAACACCGTCCCGATACGGGTGTATCGCCACGCTGCCCACTTTTCTTTCCACCTTGCTTTCTATCTCGTCGTACATTTACGCGGTACAATCACCGTGTCTTCTTCGTTGCATATACGACTACTACGATGTTGGGAAAGTCGTGGACTGTTTCGCCTCACTTTAGGAGGTACCTGTAATCGCCGTATCACCTCCCTGATTCTCGGACATTTCAGCGATGCCGTAATCGACCGCATTTTCAAGATTGATATCTGGGACTATATTCTTGAAAAAATATCGCGGACGAAAACGTACGAAAATATTGTAGTATATTTTCAGGGTTGGCAAATAACGCGTTATTTGTAACATCGTTACCGTTACAAGTTACTTTTTTCGGTAACGAATGGGTAACGGCGTTATATTTTCTTCTGAGTAACGTTTTTGGTAACGCAGTTACATTTTTGAGGTAATGGTAACGATTTCACTAGTTACTTTTATCGTTACTTTATGTAAGTTATAGGTTCTTTGCTTTATTGTAGCTTTCTGCTGCTTGCATGTGTTTGTAAGTTTGCGATACATGTTTCGTATTATCAACAAAATACTTCAATTATTTAAAATTTAAAAAACGTTTTAATAAGATCTTTTAAAATTACAAATTAACAGACGTTTCGACTCCGATCGGATTATTTTCAATGTTACAAATTATTAGAATTAAAATGAATAGTGAACGCATTCTTCTTCTGATATAAAGTATTCAGTATAGCAATAGTTCATATGTTGAAATAATAAGTATAAATAGATCCTGATGAAAATTATATACGAATTAATAAAATTACAAACAATAAAAAATAATAAATAAATACAAAAGTTCTATTACCTTGTCAAAAATACAAATGAAGCAACAAGTCCATGATTAAAATTATTTAGTCAATTAATATAAAATATAATTAAAACTGTGTAAGATATTTTACGATTTCCAGAAGAAGAATTTATATCAGAAGAAGAATGCGTTCACTATTCATTTTAATTCTAATAATTTGTAACATTGAAAATGACCCGATCGGAGTCGAAACGTCTGTTAATTTGGAATTTTTAAAGATCTTATTAAAACGTTTTTTAAATTTTAAATAATTGAAGTATTTTGTTAATAAATTTACTTGGCTCTTTGCTCTTCTTATATTTGTATTGTTTTATACATATAGAGCCTTTTCATTATTTATTTTATATATATACATACATTTCAGTTTTTGATCTTTATTCTTCTACTAGAAGATAGAATTCTCTGTTATATTTTTTTATATTTACTGCAAAAATCTGCATATAATATTGTATAAGAATAAAAAAAAGTGACGAAAAAAATAACGACTCGTTATATTTTTTAGTAGAGGAACGATAACGAGTTACTTTTGCAAATCAGTAATGAGTAACGGTAACGAATTACTTTTCAGGAAAAAGAACGGTAACGGTAACTAGTTATTTTTATGAGATAACGTTGCCAACCCTGTATATTTTACGTATATTGTAGATTTCACTAATATTTTCGTACGCGATATTTTTTAGAATAAAGCTGCTGGTTCTCCGCGAAATATTAGGTATGTTATCGCTGCACTGAACCGTACTAAAACTTTCTAACACTTTTACTTTTGTTAAACTTCAAATATGCAGACATCTAATTCATTTTACATACAAGTGTACACTAGTTCTGCTATAAAGAATGAACCTGTGAATTTGCGACTTATAAGGCTCGTGGTTGCAAACAACGCCCTTGCGTGAATATAGATCAATTGGAGTATTCCTCGATGTATTCCATGCACACAAACAAATAGGTTACATTAAAACTCTATCGTTTTATTTTATTTGAAGGGGTTAATTTATTATATTCTAGTTTTATATGATTTATCCTTTCAGATCTGATCTTATTGGAACCATGATAAAAAAAATTCTTTTTCATTCACTTCAGAGGAATTTAATAAATAATTCATATTAAATATCGAATTTTTTTCCAAAATTTTGACTATTTTTCCAATATGTACATTATTATGTACATCTGATCTCAGATGATATCGATGGAATTAAGTTTAACGGATAATGTCTTTAAATTCGACATACATTACAATGTATATAGAGTCTGAAGGGGTTAAGAGAAATAATCCCATTTTCGGTCAAAGCAGATCTTAGTGCTTAAATATTTCAGTGTAAATTTATATGCATATCCTGTTCTGCAAACCGCGCAATGAATAATGGAGAATTAATAAATCGGATATTTTCTAAAATTCTTTAATTCGTCCCGAGGTAAAGAAAATTCTATGAATTATGTAAATATTGTATTTTCATACTTGGAATTGAGAATTATATTTAGTTCAGGAATTCTCAAGAAGATAATATCGTTTCTATTGCAAAAGATCAGGTAATAAGGAGGAGAGAAAGTTTTAACGAAAGAAATATGATCAGGAAGCATTACTTTTCTCATCTTAAATTTATTCACATTTTATATTGGATTACTTAATACAGTACAACTTCCAAATAATCTTTCTGTGACATTGAATTTTTTCCATAATCGTGTATTGATATCAAAAGCTACAGAATCAAAATGATTGTTATCGACTGTACTCTTGCCGAATATTTTAATTGGTGATTAAGAGGAATTCAAGTCGCACGCGTGTCTCGTTACCACGTGTAACACTTTTTTCTTCTCGTTTTTGGTCGACACTCTCTGATAAAAAATTGCCTGAGGATGTACCAAATTAAACGTTGAACATTTTTTCAATATTTCATGAAGCACACTTTAACTTGAATATAATTTGTATCTTGACCGAACTTTTCCCGTACCGATGTATTTAATTTTATCACCTAACTGATTTTATTTCAGCAACTTTACGACATTAATATTGTATGAATCAAGAGAGAACGCTATTTGCCCCTTTTAATTAAGAATTTTAATGATTTTTCTGAATATTTTACTAAAATACCATTACTACCTAATTTTTGAAATATTTTATAAGAATATGAAATATACTTTTTATAAAATATGTGTAAAAAGTAATAAATAATAAATTGAAATAATTACCTTAATTATAATAATTTTAACTGTATTGAAAATTTTGTTTTTAATTAGACACACTCCGTATAAAAATCTTTTAAACTTGCCATTGGAGTAATAACGTTAAGATGTTAATTACAGTGTTTCCCGATTTATTATCTAGATAATTATCTAGATAATTTTATTGATTATCTAGATAATTTTATCCAGATAACGGAAAATACTTATGATGTTAAGTAACGTTATATGTTTTCATACCGCGTCAATCATTGAGCATGTAATAAAATATACTCCGTATGCTAAACTTGCACAAGGATTTCACTAAATGATGTCTGAAATATCAAAATCTCGGTTATGTACGTGTATATATCCGAAAGGTTATATGTACACGCGCATAAGTGTATAATACTTCAGCATACGACGGTCATACTGATGCAATCGTCCGAGCATTATCTTGTCTCTCGGCGAGAACGCAGATACAGGAACGTATAGAATGATCAAATATAATTGCATCACTATCAGCCGTTTTACGCTTTTACTGCGCGCGCAGGTATATGTGTATACTTAATCGATAAGAATTACAATCGCATAGATGTTTTTCATGATCTTTTTGAACAATATAATTAAATTGGCATTAACTGCTTTTTTTCCAGCCAATCAGGAAGCTTAAATCCTCATCGCAAGCAATCTGCGTTCTCGCAATCGGGATTTACAAAGCGATCTACCAGGTTCCAAGATGTTCCAGTAGTGTGAACCTGCAAGGCTAATTTTTAACGTTTCCTTTTTTTTTTTTATTTGTACAAAACGAATTACTTTTAAGAAGTAGCGTACAATGATATATTGGAAAGTTATAAAGATTATTTTACGTTTAATTTGCTTCGTGACCGCGGGTTTGTCATGTGATTTCGCTTTATTATTAATTGAGTATTCGCCTGTCGATTTCCGGCGTCGCGTTTCTCGCACGAACAAGCCCGTCCCAATGGGTTCACGAAATGAACAACGGCGCACGAAGTTATTGATCATTAGTCGAAATGTCAGCGATAAACGCAGGCACTTCGGCACCAGGTACTTAGTTTCTTCAGCATCGACGTAAACGGATAATTCGTACTGCAGTTAAACGAATGTCGCTCGCATGCTCGAAGAGAAAAGTTTATGGATTGTTCGAAAAATCTCAATTTCAATTTTAACGACATTGGCAATTCGGATAATTGTTTGTTTTAAATTTAACAGTTTGAAGATTTTTTAGACATTTCGATATTTATATTGTAATATATTTTTTTTAAACATAACTACATGATTTTTTATAATATCTACACTCATAGTAAAAAGCACAGTGGTAGCAGATATAAAGAGAATAATCATACCAATTCTATATGCAGAATTAATGTCCAGCCTTGGCCAAAAATCTTATTAAGTATTAAAAATTTTAGCTTAAAATTAATTTATGGCATTTACTGTAAGTGATGTAAATCACTCTTTATTTCAAACACACTTTAAATTTATTATATATTATGCCGGTAATCAAGAGAATAGAGAACAATTTAAATAAAAGAATTCTAGACAAAAATAAAAAAACATAAATGCCTGATATTTTTGGCCAAGGCTGTACATAGTTGAACAAAATTAGTTATCGAAACTATAAAATAGTTTTATCAATGTACATTAGAGCTACATTCTAAAACGTCCTCTTCGAGAAAAATTTTACTTGATATAATACAATATACGTTACGTATATCACATATTTCGAGCAAAACTTTCGTTGGAGAGGACGTTTTGGAATGTAGTCTAATTCTATATAAAACTTGTATAATTGCCATCTATATATATATATATATATATATAATTGCTACCACTATGTTTTTTAATAAGTATCAAAATTACTTAAAAAATGACTTAAAAGTTTTTTTTAATGTAACAGTTGTATATAGTTAACATTGATTATGGCTGCGGAGGTCAAACAGCCTATGTTTACTCACTAAATGTACGATACGAGAGTGGGATGACAGACAGGGACCGGTTTCATGTTCCGTTTTATTCATTCGAAACCGATCGGTTACGCACGACTTCTTGTAATACATACATATATACATACGTTTGCCTGTCCATTCACGCAGTCGACTTCATATGGTCGCATATTGCGCTCGTTCTCTCCTAGCTCTTCATTCTGCCAATTTCTGTCTTTCTCCCTTTCTCGCGGACTGTCTTTCGCAGCCAACTTCCATTCAAGCGCGCATTCCTCGGGACAGAGAGGAGCTGGTAGGCGCATCCGCGTGCAACCTTTCCTTTTCGACGCGGCCTTAGGAACAACCGCCGTGAAGACGTGCCTCTGTATTGCGACAACTATCCAGCATCGTACTTATAAGGCCGCAACTTAGCAATGCGCGTCTCTACCAGATGATATTTCGACTCGTGTCGAGTCTCTCGTGCGATGCATTGCCTCGCGTCTCCTCACGTTCGAGATCCTTCACCCTTTGTCCACCGCTATCTAGGTCTGTTGTCGCAGACGGCAGCTTCGTTTGTTTCTACAACTTGTTTTCTGTGTAATACATCATATTATAATACGCGATCTCCCCAACCAGTGAATTTAGATGCTAAATAAATGTTTGCTGTACTTATGAAATATTGTAAAGATTTGTCAAATTGTTTTTTTTATTGCTCTTTTAATTGATTGCTTAAATATCTTTTCAAAATTGACGCCAAAGTTGATCTATTAGGTACATAGTGTATCTATCAGACGAGATTTAGATTTTATAATAACAATCTACGTAATATATAAATTTCTAATAATTTTTAATCTTTTATATTCAGAAGAGCTATTTAATTTGTTATTACTTAAGATGATAAGAAAATAAATGCGAATATTATATCGTTTGACGTCAATCTATTTTCATGGATATAAAGTTGCAGTTTTCTTCAGAGTTTGATTAAATTTTTAATAAATCTTTATAAGTCAAGAAATTTTTATCAGTGGCAATCAAAGTGTCTATTTTTATTTTAAATTTCTATTCTGAACACGTCGAGATTATCGACAATTTATTAGTTTGATGCGTTACACATATATTCGTAAAATAAATAAATAAGCCAGTTATTAATGTTACGTATTGTTGTTATTGATTTTCAGTTTTTATATATATAATATATTACAATTCATACCATATATCTTTTTTGTGCCGCGTTCCGATTTTACGATTTAAATCTAGCTTTTTAAAATATCACCAGTGATGGGTAAACTTAAACATAAAATACGCGTTTATGTTAACCACTCCGTAAATACGCTCGTGGTTACTACATCGTCATGAATGATTAATGAATTTTCCTACAACGTGGTATTTCTACTTTAACCCAAGATGAACCGATACTTGAAGATCTTGGCCGTTTTATTTTTTTCACCTGTAAACTAATGGCTGTTCGCGCGAAGCTGCGGCTTAAAAATGCTGTTTCGATGATTCATCGCTTGGTTAACATATCTACGCTGGTGATGATACCTGCAATAATTATAAGGTTGTTAATGTATAAAAATAATAAAATAATATATATATGTGTGCGCTCATTATTCCGTTATATCAAAATTGCAAGTACTATTTACTAAATTTTTTTAATGTTTTCTTACCGAGAAAATTACATAACTCCTGAAAAACATTTTATACTTGTATTAAATAGGTCGTTGTTAACATTTTTTTAAATTTTTAATTTAAATTTAACATAATATAATTATGTCATTTGAATATTGCGTGTTAAATTAATGGTTAACATTTTTTAGCGTTAGAATAACATAATTTATGAATAAGTGAATAAATAAATAATTTAGTTTTAAAATGTATATTTGATTAAGATAAAAATAAATAAAATATAAATGTGTATGTTAATTAAAAATTGTAAATATTAATTTTACTGACAAAACACGCTTTCACAATTTGTTTTTAAACTCTATCAAAACGATATATTTTTTGTATTATACTTTACATAATGTTTTTGTTATTGTCTAATATTAACACTAAAATTAGATAGATGGATTGTTTGGGACAATGCATAAATTTTTGTCAATCGTATGAGATTTTTCTATAACAGGATGTCATTCCTTGGAATATGTACGATATCTTTATCGAAGCATGTCCGCCATTCGAAATAATCGTGACGATTTGTGTCGAACACATTGAGCTTTGCCGAGGGAGAACATTGTCTCGTGGATCCCATGCCGATCGTCGATCGGGAATTGAAATGTCGCGTAAGCGAATGCGAGAGGGAACTATTGTGTTCTCGCGTTAATCAAGCATCTTAAAAGTCGGTCGCACGGTGTCCTACCTCTCACGAATTGTCAAAGTAATTTTTGCAGCGTATCCGAGATCGAGAGGAGCGTTCCGCTCTCGCACGGGATGAAAGTAAAATTGAATTCGGCCGCGAGTTACGTCTTCTCGCCTGCGGCCAGGCGCTCTCTTAGGAGCGTTCATGGTGGATACTTATATGTCAAGGTCGCTTTCCACACACACACACACGTGCCTTTATACCCCCGCCGTTTTACATTTCGTTCAGAATAAGTTCGTATGCTCATTACTGAGGGATTTGCGGAATATTCTCGCCTCATGTAATCATTATAAATCGACTTTGAATTCAAATTCTGTGTCATCAAAATTAAATTTATTTATTTATTCAGCTGAAAAAGATCAATAACCAGTAAATGTTTTTTTAATACAATATACTGGTCATTACAGTAAATATTATCGTACGGAATTGATAAGACGCTAAATGTAGAAAGGTCCAATAGAGTCATATTTGTGGAAATAAATTTTTTACAGTATTTTAAGAAACTCATTAACATTAGTATTATTAAATTGTCTGGCAATATAATTTGTAATATTATTCCAGCTTTAATTTAGGATTGTGATTCTAGACCGACAAATAATCAATGAACAGTTTGTTCCGAAACTAGAAATTATATAATATTTATGCAAAAATGTTATAATTATACATCATCATCTGCTTTGACCGAATATCCTTTCGTGTTTATTTAAATTAAAATTATTAAAATAAAAATCAGCAACTTTATATGTGAAGTATGTTGTAAATGTCTAGCTACGACATTATTATTTTTTTCGTGCTAGAAGTTTCTTTTTTAGGCAAAAATTTGCAGTTTCTTGTTGATTCTCATGACTGGATAATTCATGATCCATGATCCATAGAGTCGTGATCTATGATCTATGACATTATGTTGCAATAGGGGCGCATTGAGAATTATCTCGCCTAATTGCATCGAGGCAAAACTCTAGCTAGCTGAAAAAAATCTTGTAGTTCTTTATGAGACACATTATGTCCTCGTGTTCATAATGTGTTTTCAGCGAAATGCATAACGACTGTGAAACGGAAAATTTATCAGCTGCATAAAACAACCAAAATGTCATCGCGATTGGTTGAAATAATAATTGCGCTGAAGTTCTCTCGATTGTAGCCATAAATTAAAAGAAATTATTTAAACAAAAACCTTTCATATATCTACATTGGAAAAGATCTGATTATACAAATTGAAAATCTGATAGATTTAATCATATTTATTGGAAAATAAAGGAATTAATTTTTTTTTAAATTATTAGATGAAAATGGTTCACTCTTTTATGTTAAATATATAAAAGAATTTCTTGATAATAATTTATTTAATAGATGAGCATCATTTTCATATTGAAAAAAACTTCGAGTAAATATACAGTAAAAATATAAATGCTCAAAATTTCAACACAAATGGCAAAATAAATAAACAAAGAATAGAAAAATTTTCACATTTAACATTAAATATTTATTAACTTAAAATATAATCAACTAGTTAGAAAAGCACCAACGAATAAAATGAGAGCTAAATAGAGAGAGAGAGAGAGAGAGAGAGAGAGAGAGAGAGAGAGAGAGAGAGTGTGTGTGTTTTGTGTTATAATAGTATTTCTATGTATATATTTTACATTGATATCAGATATATAACTGCATGCCAATTATTTTCGGACTTGCAACATGATTATTTGAAATAATAATAATCTTACAAATTAAATTGATTGTCAATTTCATGTTATTAACATCTTGTGAACTTATAAAAAACTTATTGCGAAAAATATTTATACGTCAGCAAGAATTCGAACTTGGGACTTCGATCTTATTGTTAGTTGTAGTATCAAATCGACGATTAATTTAAAATTTGTGAGATTATTGGTATTTCAGAGAGAAAGAGAGAAAAAGAGATAGTTTATTATATTTAAGTTCAAAAGTAAGTCGGCGCGCAGTCATATATTTGAAATAAATTTGTTTAAGTAGGGTAGACAGAGGAGAATTGGATCACGAATCGGTAAATTTTGAGACAGTTAATATTTATTGTTAATTTTATTACTTTTTTATTTCAACCTTATTTAAAACAAAAATAACAAAATTAATAACAAATATTAACTAACTGTCTCATTAAAATTTACATTGAACCAATTCGTCTTGATCGAAATATTATTCCAACATTTAGTTTTAATGATAGCTGGCGCCTCTCTTACTTATTGTGTTAGTTGATTTATTTATACAGTGGTCTTGTATTAACTTATTGTTTAAAATATAATATTTGAACTCTCATAATTTGCACCACAAATGAACTAACGCTATAAGAGATATTAAATTTCAGTATTTATTTAATCACTAACACACTGACTCTTGCTTTTGTAAACAATGATTGTTTCTTCCATTCCTCTATACACAACTAATGATTTTAGAATAGAATAGAATATATTAACCTTGATTAAATATTGTATTTGTTTACTCTATCTGTTTTGAATTACCTTATTTTTTTTGTATAGAAACTAAATTAAAATATAGAACTTCAATATTTTTCTTTAGTTGAAATATAAAAAGGATTAATATCTAAGATAAATATTTAGTAAGCAGTTATTTTACATTTTTTCAACAAACAATAGCATTTATCAAAACTTTTAAGCAATACTGTAGTTATAAGTTTTAAAGATTCAGCCTAAAATACTAACAATTAAAATCTGTATACAGTTAAGTCTATTAAATATTTTAACTACAAAATGTCTAGTAATGATGATAACCAGAACTCTGTTTGTATGTGTGGTTTCATTAAAATATTATATTTTACGTTTTGTTAATATAATCAAAACATTTTTTTAGTGTATAATAAATTACAGAAGTTACGATTGTAAAATCCGGATTGCAAAGCTGGATTGTAAAATCAAAAATATTTAAGATAAAAAATATTTTCGAAAGTTCAGTAATTAGCAACACGGTATATTGGCGCCTTTACTTCGCTTATATTATTTTTCATTTCTTAAGCGCGCGATCGTGACTTCGCGATCACGTTGACTGATATGGGAATCAATCGGATCGTCGAAAAATCTATAACTGGTATCTAAGAAGTTGGCGGGCCGACATCGTGACGAGGAAAACTTTCTCCTCAGTGAGGGCGCGTGCAATGAAGTGACCTGCATACCTGGGAGGAACCGATAGAGTAATCGGATGACCCGGTGGTCTAGTTACAGTTGCATAACCGCGTTGTTTGACTTAGCGATGTTTTTAATGAGTATCGAAGCTACTCTTGTTTGTTAAACAAACGTACACTGTTATAATTGTAATGTTAAATTACATTCAATTTGAGTTATTTTTATTCATTTATATAGGTCACCACTGCTCTTATTCAATATGTTGTTAATTCAATAGAGAGAGAGAGAGAGAGAGAGAGAGAGAGAGAGAGAGAGAGAGAGAGTGTGTGTGTTTTGTGTTATAATAGTATTTCTATGTATATATTTTACATTGATATCAGATATATAACTGCATGCCAATTATTTTCGGACTTGCAACATGATTATTTGAAATAATAATAATCTTACAAATTAAATTGATTGTCAATTTCATGTTATTAACATCTTGTGAACTTATAAAAAACTTATTGCGAAAAATATTTATACGTCAGCAAGAATTCGAACTTGGGACTTCGATCTTATTGTTAGTTGTAGTATCAAATCGACGATTAATTTAAAATTTGTGAGATTATTGGTATTTCAGAGAGAAAGAGAGAAAAAGAGATAGTTTATTATATTTAAGTTCAAAAGTAAGTCGGCGCGCAGTCATATATTTGAAATAAATTTGTTTAAGTAGGGTAGACAGAGGAGAATTGGATCACGAATCGGTAAATTTTGAGACAGTTAATATTTATTGTTAATTTTATTACTTTTTTATTTCAACCTTATTTAAAACAAAAATAACAAAATTAATAACAAATATTAACTAACTGTCTCATTAAAATTTACATTGAACCAATTCGTCTTGATCGAAATATTATTCCAACATTTAGTTTTAATGATAGCTGGCGCCTCTCTTACTTATTGTGTTAGTTGATTTATTTATACAGTGGTCTTGTATTAACTTATTGTTTAAAATATAATATTTGAACTCTCATAATTTGCACCACAAATGAACTAACGCTATAAGAGATATTAAATTTCAGTATTTATTTAATCACTAACACACTGACTCTTGCTTTTGTAAACAATGATTGTTTCTTCCATTCCTCTATACACAACTAATGATTTTAGAATAGAATAGAATATATTAACCTTGATTAAATATTGTATTTGTTTACTCTATCTGTTTTGAATTACCTTATTTTTTTTGTATAGAAACTAAATTAAAATATAGAACTTCAATATTTTTCTTTAGTTGAAATATAAAAAGGATTAATATCTAAGATAAATATTTAGTAAGCAGTTATTTTACATTTTTTCAACAAACAATAGCATTTATCAAAACTTTTAAGCAATACTGTAGTTATAAGTTTTAAAGATTCAGCCTAAAATACTAACAATTAAAATCTGTATACAGTTAAGTCTATTAAATATTTTAACTACAAAATGTCTAGTAATGATGATAACCAGAACTCTGTTTGTATGTGTGGTTTCATTAAAATATTATATTTTACGTTTTGTTAATATAATCAAAACATTTTTTTAGTGTATAATAAATTACAGAAGTTACGATTGTAAAATCCGGATTGCAAAGCTGGATTGTAAAATCAAAAATATTTAAGATAAAAAATATTTTCGAAAGTTCAGTAATTAGCAACACGGTATATTGGCGCCTTTACTTCGCTTATATTATTTTTCATTTCTTAAGCGCGCGATCGTGACTTCGCGATCACGTTGACTGATATGGGAATCAATCGGATCGTCGAAAAATCTATAACTGGTATCTAAGAAGTTGGCGGGCCGACATCGTGACGAGGAAAACTTTCTCCTCAGTGAGGGCGCGTGCAATGAAGTGACCTGCATACCTGGGAGGAACCGATAGAGTAATCGGATGACCCGGTGGTCTAGTTACAGTTGCATAACCGCGTTGTTTGACTTAGCGATGTTTTTAATGAGTATCGAAGCTACTCTTGTTTGTTAAACAAACGTACACTGTTATAATTGTAATGTTAAATTACATTCAATTTGAGTTATTTTTATTCATTTATATAGGTCACCACTGCTCTTATTCAATATGTTGTTAATTCAACTAAAAGAATATACAGAGGTAACTAATTTAACTCAAGTGTGTGATGTATTTGGCTTTTTAGTTTATTATTTATTAAGTGCATGCATTAATATAGACGTTGTTTACTTCGGAACTAATTAAGTAATTCCAACCATAGAAATGAATTTATTTACATGATTCAAATATGTATATAAGTTAAAAATAATAAATTGTTATTTATTCAATGGATTGAGTGATCATTGCGACTTCGACATTTAACAATGTAAAATATAACAATATAATTAATTAAACAAAGTAAGCCAACTTTTCGGAGATTAAAAATTATTTCTTACATGACTACTAGCGAAATAATAAATAAAAATTATAAATAAAAAATTATTAGAAGACTTAATCTCTGTTTATCATCCGTAATAAATGAAAAGGATTCAATTGCAAAGAAAATTGCCATGTTCTTTACAACGCTTCCCTAATCTCGAAGTCTGTTACTCCGAGAGTCCATTAATTTGTTTGCAGAAAATTAACTCGAAAATCCCGGTAGAACCTTTGAAACCATTCCGTCCGTGCAACGATTCGATCTCCAGGTCGCGTCAGTTGCAACGAAAGAAGAGGAACCCACGGTGTAAGATCGGGATCAGATCAGATCCTTCGAGCGTGCAACCAGCTATTATATTCACCGCCCACGGAGGCGGACCTCAGATCCATGTAGAGATATTTTGCGCGAGGTGGTTTCGCACATTTAATTGATGATGCTCGACGACTAAAGGACGGACCTTACGAAAAAATACAATATACGATGTACTTGAAATAACGACATCTCTGCACGAGCAACAATTATTAGAGAATGATTGTTATCTTGTTCTATTATTCGTCACTGTGTTTAACATGGAGGAAAAAGATTAAATCCAGCGTCAAAATTTAAAATTTGTAAATAATATTTAAGATTTAATTCTCTTGTTATTCTAGACTGAGACTGTTTCATAATAAAATGCCTTACTCGTTTCCGTGAAGCAATTACCTCGTGTCGGGGACCACCCATGGTGGTTAATCACGACGGAATTTTTCAAACAACTACAAGGTGTCCAAAGCATCGCTCGTGTCAGCGTATCTAGAACTGTCAATCTCAGTAATTCGGGGCTGTGATCTACGTGATGGCAGAACATGAGAGATCTACGGTGATCGAGCCGGCGATTAGATATTTCGAGGTGCATCCAATCGTTGCATCCGCTGATTGCGAGACTCGTATGCAGATTCCAGCGCGGATACTACGAGGTACAGGGCTTGTAGAGATGTAGGGGACTTCGATTGACTGGTATATACAAGGTAAGGGATATGAGGCAAGAATTAATAGGAATTTAACGAGATTCAAAACGACGAATGATTATTATAATGATGTTCTATGAGACTAATAAATATTAATCACCCGTCGTAAGTTTCAGTTCTATTTTTATATAAAACATACACGGAAAAAACGGTTTTGTTGAATTATCTAAAAATTTAACTAAAATACAGATCTAGAAATAATTTTGTTGGACTATCAATATACATATTATGTAGAATGTTTAAATGTTGCTGACAAAATGTTTTAACTTAGCAATCAAAGGTGCGATCTATAATATATAATTATTTTGACCAATCAAAATTATTTTCAGGTCTGTATCTAATTAAATTTTTAGTAATATTTTAGTAAAATCGTTCTTTCAGTGCAATATTTAAGGTATGATCATAGGCGTTTTCGATTACTGCTTAAAAATTATTAATTAATGAGCAGTATAATGTGATGTAGATAAATGAAAATTAAAAAAATTGAATATATAATATAAGAACTAGATTGAAGGAAATATCATCTTCTTTCTACCGTCTTCTAAAACACACTTCTGGAGTAGAGTGATTTACGGAAGATAAGATATGCCACTCCGAGGTTGAAGAGGCTTGTCGTGCTACGAAAAATATTTTCAATTTAACATACGAGAGACAAAGAGAAATACAAGAGCGTTTCCTCGCCGCGCAATTTCGTACTATTATCCACGATATTCCTTAGAAGCGCAGCATCAGCAACAAACCAGTGATTTAATCGTTCTGACCACAGGTATTCACGTGGTGTATGTATGTGTGTGAGTGTTTGTGTGTGTGAATATGGAAAATACCTTAGGAATAAATTAATTTCAAGGATCGCCTCCTCCTGAGCAGCTCGTAATCGAGCGACTCTCGTTTGGTTAGCACGTTTCGTATTTTACATCTCTATTAATGCACATGTGCGTAAAAGGATTCGCGTGAAGGATCGTCAGCATACGCAGTTTTGTCTGACGTAAGTATTAGTTCTTTAATCCCCATAGACGTTTCTTCTTTTTCGACACGCCGTGTATTGTCCACGAATAGCGAGCGTAGTCCTGTACGTAACGGACGTCGGACACCGGCTAATGCGATGTCGTAATTCTCGTTTTTATACCCGCAGCACGTCCCGCCGTAAGACGCGAGCATTTATCTTATTTAAATCGCACGCTTTTGTGTATCCGCGAGGATACGTGCCACGCGAGGATCGTGTCGCTCGTTTTGGATTAGCACGCGCGTTCCGTTCCCGCCGGGAGAGATTGCTCACCCAGCGCTATTTCTCAGTTGGAATTGCGAAAATCCACCTTTGGGGGATATTCCTGGACAAAGAATTGTAACTCACGCGGTGATTCTATGAGAATACGACGCGTAAATTTTGACAAAATTTTATGCAGTTTTTCTTCGTAGAATTCAATCAGTTGTTCTGAACAATATAAGAGATATAATGTGAAACTGCGTCTAATGTGTCTACAATTTAATACGATCTACATTGAAAAAAGTCGAGACATTCGTAAGCAAATAATTGCTTTTAACAAAGAAAGCAGCTGTTTGCAACTGTTGTAAAATTTTTTAAGATAATTGGTTTTAAGTTCAGCAAGGAACTAAAGGCAAAACTAATCATATTAAAGAATTTTAATATGATTGCAAGGCTGCATTTTCTTGATATTTATTGGTTATAAAAAAATTTGATTGTAATAACAAAATATAAATTTTTGTAAATATACTTTATTCAGTGTAAAAAAAAATAGAATAGAGGTTTATTTTTGTAATAAGAATAAAATTTTATTTTACTATATTTAAATAAAGATTTATTTCAGTAAAATAAATATCATATCCCACAAATACATTTTTTAATTTTTTTTCCTCATTGACAGTGTACTTGTTGTTTATATAGGTAATTACATAGATAATTAATAAATTTTTTTAGTTAGATAATTAAATCCTACAGCCATGTAAATATTTAAAATATCTTATATTTTTTAATTAGTATTCAGAAATAAGCATTTCATATTTTGAATCAGACATCACCTGTTTTCAATATTGGATTTAATAAAAATTGCAACGCTTAGATAGGTAGATAGATAGAAAGAGAGAGAGAAAGAGATCATATTAAATAAATATATATATACACATATATATATATATATATAGAAAACAATATTGTGATTGAATCGATTAATATGTAAATTAAAAGGAGCTGTTAATACAGTGAAACAATTTTAATATAAAAATTAGTGCAAGTGTATATGACCTTTTTAATTCATAATTAATACTGGATTGGTTTATATTAGAAGCTTGTAAGAAATACATAATTATATATCCAAAAATACCATGATACGAAATTTCGCGAGCTAAAGTCTATATGTATATTCGACAACATTGCTAATTTTGCTAATATCTCTCGCTATTTCATCACATTCGACGATCACATTATTGCGTCATCTACTCGGTTTACCATTAAATATCACTTCGTGTTTATTCACATAATTGCCAACTAGCCAGTCGGACTCAATCGCGATCATCGACGTATTCAAATTACAAGCGATCTGATACGTTTTAATGAGCGGAATAGTGATATGATAAATTTAGTAGAGGGAAAAAAGTATGCGAGAGAGAGAGAGAGAGAGAGACAGTCAACATTCAAACATGTTTATTTTGACGATTAACAGAAGTAACGTTTAATATAAACGTTGCGGTTATGGTTTTGTATATATATAGTATGTGCGTTACATGCTCCTTAATTAATACAGTAGATGCTAATTGACTGCACTAATTCAATCCTGGGACAATGTTATCGGTAAAGGAAATGTGCTAAATAATTTGAATGTACTAGAATTATAAATCTAGCTAAATGTTTGAAGCTCAAAGATCGTGATACACATAATTTTGATACGTTCAATTTTCAATGAAAATTAATTTCCAAATCTTTAACTCATTGCAATTACATACATAACATATGATATTAAATTAATATTTGATATTGTTAATATATCTACTATATAATTGGAACACGACTGATGAGACTATATAGCATTGTAAAATAAATAAGAGAAAAGTATCATTCTATAATTTGACAATTTGTCTCTCTCTTGATTCGAACTACTTATGTAAATAAATGTATTACACTTCACATTTCGCGTATTCTTATATTGGCAGTATAAGAGATACATATAATTTTTCACGCAACACTAACGATTATAAGATCGAAGGATCACTGGTAAAATTTCAGTCTAAATGGTCTGTATGTTAATATAATGCTTCTATAAGTTGTCTTCCTCGGGATGCTGAGCATTGTACTCCAACGCTTTCAGAATAGCATCGGGGATTGGAGGCGCGACTGGCAGATGCTCGCCCTGAGGATGGAAACCATTTTCATCAGCGCTGTAGCTCAGACTGACAGGATTGCCGCTGGCATCAGAATAGCTGAAAGATCCCTGAACGCGAATAGCGTCCTCGTCTTTGGCGATCTGGAAAAGCTGACCCTGCTCCTGCGCCTGAATGCCATTTCCAGTCTGATAGCTGTAGCTGTATGAACCATCAGGATTTGGTCCATCCAGCTGCGAAGCTACGATGGGGATGAAAGTATTTGTATTGAAATTATGGCTAAAATTCGGGGGTGCAGCGAATGCAGCTACTACGAGCACGCAGAGAAGTGTGGCGGTCTGAAAAAAAAATTTATTTCTCTTTTCTAATTGCGATTTAAAATGAGAAAAAATATCTCGGAGAAATATAGAATTTTAAGTAAAGTATCGATTACATAATATTTCTTAATTAAAATATGACTGATTTGAGATTTTATTACGCTCGCGTTATTATATAACCAATATCGACATTTATAATTTTCAAGTAGCTAATTTAAAACAGATTTGTCTATGCGAACAACATTTGGTATTTTTGAAAAATGTTATACAATAAAAAACAAAAAGTGAACAGCGTAAATTAATTCTTTATTAATTTTCCTAAAACTTACCAGAGTCTGCATGATGCTGATCACGACTGTGATTCGTTATAAAATCGAAATTGAGGAGGCGCCTTTTATATAGTATTGCCGAGAAACCTGCTAGATACGAAAATCTCCCTCTATTGATAAATTTCTGGTTGGTATGTTGACAAATATCCATGTTACATCATTTTTCGATGAAACTGATAATGTGGCGTGAGGTAAGATGATCACAAAAATGGCAATATAGTGCCTCTCAAATGATATTCGTGCTTATCAAATGTCCATCGAATTTTACATAAAAGTCGAATAAAATTTGAAAATCACATTGGAGACTACACTAAAAAATTCTTTCTTCTCCAATTTTCAAACTATTTTTCTATCTAAACTTCCATAATGACTGATTGAACAAGAAAATTTGTTTAAGCAGAAAAGTACATAATAAGTATCAAATTTATTTAAAATAGTTTTTGTAAATTCTACTACCAGAGAATTTAATACGTACTTCAATTAAGATTATTAAATTAAAACAAATTTGCTTATATAAAGTAGCTTCTTCAATATAGAGAGAGAGCGAGAGAGAGAGAGAGAGAGAGAGAGAGAATTTTATAATGTTCTCAAAAGAATAAATTCTTGTTTTGAGTTCTAAACAATGAGTTTTTTTTAAATTTGTAATAAGTATATTTTAAAACTATTATAAAAAAATTACCTTTGTCAAACATAATTATTAGAAGAAAAAAAATTAAGTAATCATTTTTTTTAGAAGTAGAATGATATTTTTTTGTATGCTGTAACAATTACATAACTCATAAACGCTCATGTAAGAAATACATATCTTAAAAATATAGATTTTTTTATTTGCTAATATTTGAAAATTATTATTTTATTTTATGTTTAAAACATGTTTTAGAGTTTATAATTATTTATAAATAAAAATAATAATTTTGTTTACATAGAAAATTTTATTAAATGAAATAAATAATTCATACATAAAATGAATAAATTAAAATATAGAAAAATTCTAGCATTTAAGTATGAAAATATGATTAATAATGGATATAACTAATAAAAATTCTTAATATGTACTTTGAATTTGCGAAAGTAAATTCGTATATCCTTAACAAGTCTGCCTCTTCGGGGATCACAAAGTAAACATGTATGGCATGCGCTTACCTGAGGCTGTCAAAACCCGAGATCAGTTTAACTAAAATAGCTACGTGTTTGTAGATAAGCTAAGTAGCCTATTTTAGAAAATTAATTAGAAATTATTTTAAACGGCTAGATTAATTGCTTTATTGCTAGTACAGAAAATTTACAACAAAGTTCAAGATCCGACACTTGTGCGCGTTTGAAGAGTAACTTCATCACGCTGTAAAATATTAAAAGACGACAAGGTAAATCTTGTAACGCAAACACGCCAGTAACAAAGGATTATCCTTCGTGTGGGCGCCCCGGGAGAAAGATAAAATTTCCCTTCGCTAAGTCGATCATAAATTTTTCTTTCGACGGAGAAGCGCTGGACCACTTAATACGACGTGAGTTTTCGCCACATTCCATTGACTCAGTAATGTCGTTGTGCGAATTTTTGTTCACCGTTGTAAATTCAGCCAACGTGTAACAAATCCGTGAATCCTTGACGGGCGCAACGTAAGCCGAATACGCAAGTTCAGTTATCATTTATCATGATCGTGCGACAGGATAATTGCGCTACTGTTTCTTGATTATTTTCTCGAAAATAAAAATTATGTGTGAACGATAGTATATATTTTAACTAAATTATTATTTATTGAACAATTATATAAAATAATTGTTCAAACAATAAGATGTTAAAAAAATCTCATTACTTCACAACAAAAAAAATATTTATTATTTTCTGTCGATATTTATTATTGCTGTTTTATTAATAATAAATATAATGAAAAAAAGATATTCTAATTTAAATAAAAATTCTGTTTATAATCATGCATTTTATCTGTCAAAATAAAATATTTTTATTTTATGAGAAACGCTTTGTAATTAAATAGTTTAAATATTTTATCATAAAATAATTTTATAATAAATACCTAGTTTGTATGATGTAAAAGTAAATATATCAAATATAATTTATGTATGCATAAAAGGAATTACTTATAATTGCAGAGAAATGGAATGCGTGCGATTTGTTTCGTCAGTGTAGTCTTTTTTCGGATCTGCGAATCTCTAATATTGTATCTATGACTGTAATGCGTTGTTGATTTCTCAAGGAGAAAAAGAGGTCATAAGTCGAAGGACTCGTGTCAGCACGAACATATCCTTTCAGAGATAGTAGTTATCCCCTCTCTTGAAATATAAAAGTAGATTTTTTATACACGTAAAAACGAAAGTTTTTGATAAAACTGATTGCACACAAACGTAAACAAAACAATCGGGAGAATCGAATTTTATTATAATAGAGATCACTGCCTGCTATCCAATGATGTATTCTAGGATACAGTAATGTTACCTATGATATTACAAGCATTGTTGAAAGAACATTAAACATTTGCAAGAAACATAAATTATAAAAATATGTATATATGATATATTAAACAATATATTATATATATATATATATATGTATGTATATTTCTTATATATTTGTTTATTGAATATTCGAGAAACTTTATCTTAAAATTAAATAAATATTATATTTTTTTGCAACATTTTAACATTAAATTGTCTTGATTAATCGTTAAATTTTGTCGGAATGAAATTTTACCGAAACTATTTAAAATCGAGAGAAAGAGAGAGAGAGAAAGAGAGACATAAATATAAGTATTTTTGTATCCTTGAAATTAAATTTATGACGATTTCAGAGTTTTTGATCGCTTATTATTCAGGGATTGTTAGTAAAAATGTACATTAATCGAACATCTTTTTAGAAGAATCTATGAATTGATTAAAGAGTTCGTGAGTCGAAAATCTTCGCTAAACATTTTCTATATGCTGCTGCAATTTGAAAGCATACAAGAATTTTACAATTAAATTTACAGTGTTTTTGTAAAATTTTTATATTATTTTTATGATGTTGTCAGTCGCAATTATTATATTAACGCATTTCAATGTGTTATTAAAATCATTTTTGGAAGGAACGTAAAAACAAATCTATCCCGTTTTTGTATGTCAATGTCAAACATTGGAACTCGAAAGAATCCTTAGAGAAGGAATTTATGTATTAATTATGTTTGATTCTCTTTTCATAATTTTAGTTTTGCGCACAAAATCTGCAATAAAAACATCAGTTTGAGTCCTCTATCTATTTCTTGCAGGATTTCTTGCCGATTTCTGCCGATAAAGCAGGATAGTGATTCAAATGATCTCCTCATAACTTGAATAAACATATGTCATAATAAAAACGATTAAAATCGACAGCATCATATTATTGATAGGATTTACAAGTCTTCCCTTTCTCTTTAGAAATCGAGTATTAACGATACTAATATTATAATATAATAGCGGTAATCATGATTGTATCTATTATTTCTGAGGCTGAATGGATGTTAATGATCGTAAGAACTCAAAGAGTGAGTGAAAGGTACCATAGATCGCGCCACGAATAAAAACAGCACGACTCACATATAATAAGTTTGCATATTTTGCAAATCGTAGAACACTAAAAGTTGCAATTTAAACACGTAAAATAAAATATTTATATTTTGACGAAGAAGATATTATTGAACAATAAATGCGCCAAAACGTTTCCTATCTATTATAGTAGATCTTATCGATCTCAAAAGCTATTGGAACAGAATTGGGTAATTATACACATTAAAGTTAGGAAAATCGAACTTTATCTCAGTTTCAATTTAAAGGCAGATCCCTTGTTTCTCTTTTCTCTCTCTTTATTTTTTGTTTCTATTTGTAACATCTATTATTATTGTTCTTTTATTTTAGTTTCATTTATTTTCATTGTTATCTTTTCATTTGTATTCTTATTCTTACTTTACGCTATTTTTTTTTCTTTTTACGTTTTTGTTCGATTATCTGCATGTGTGGGCTTGCGTATCTCTCCTCTTTCTCTCTCTGTCAAGTCACCAAGATTTTTCGTTCATCGTATCGCCTTCAGTAGTACGTCATACGGTTTTAGAGTATCGCGGATGTCGGAGTATTTAGATAATAAAGGATCTTCTCAAGATTATTATGCCGAAATATTTAGATAAAGGAGGATCTTCTCGCGTCGCGACGAACTGACTCGTGCGGCACCCTGCAAAACGCGGCTTTATGTCTTGCGTGCGTATCAGTAATTTCGCGAGGTATCATTTTTCATCGTGGTCCTCTCATCGCGCGTGGGTGCACAGGCTGAACACGCACGCCGGACATGTCTATCTACCATGAAGTATCAGGTGATAAATTGTTATCGGGCCCGCCATCCGCGTCTCTTTAATCATCCGACTGCGTAACAGTCCGTTGAAGCAACTCAAGTAAGTTTGGCTCATCTGTCGCTCTGTGAAAGTAAAAATGTGCTGTAGTATTGGAGTTAACGAAATGGCCTCTCCGCGCGGTATAAAATAATGATGTATATCTTACTCCATTATGAAGAGTAGGCGAAACGAGACCTCCGAGCGTCGGCCAATCACACGGTTAATTTGCCGCGTCTCTTTTTCTGCAATACTCGAAGTAATGATGACGCTGATAATTATTAGCATGCCTATATATGTCCGGTGCAATAAGTGCGCACTCTTTAAAAAAAATATAACATATTTTATAATTTTATTATTATTATCTCATATGTAAAGAGCAGTATTAACACATTATTAATTTATAATGAATATTGTAACATATTAATGTATTATAATTATTTTTAAAGTCTATGCTAAATTTTATGATATAAATTTTATATAAAAGTAAATAAATCTATAGCAAATTATGTTAAAACTTAAAGGTATTGTTTCTTTTTTAATTCTTTTTATTATGCACATACTATTTCTCCAAATGTTCAATAAAATGCCTTCATTATTTCCAATTCTTTGCCTAGACGCAGTAAAAAGTTTGAAAATAATTGAATTTTATATAAAATGTATAACACCAGTATAAAGCTTATTCTGGCTATAAAAATGAAAAAGTACTTATACTATTAAATTTTGAATAATCTTACTCGACATTATATATATTTTTATAGATACTTTATCGAATAAGTTTACAAATTTCTATTTACTTTTTTTTACTATAAATTTTTCTACATTAGTGTATACATTATCTATTATTATTGTATTCGTAAGATAATGAATTTGTTTTATGTGTAAGAAATTATTTTATTTAATACATTTTTCTTGCAGTAAAATAAATTTATAAAGTGCGTATTTCTATGTTCGTCTTTCTTCTATCTATTCTTATGATCACCTGCAATTATTCTTTAGAGGTGACTCGCCCGTTAACTTCAATTTGCTCTCCTCGCTTTTCAACATTGAACAATCTGTCCGTGCGAAGGACAGCGTACGTGGCTGTTGCTTATTCGATGATCTTGAAACGCGATGAGCAATCAATGCCGAAGTATATTAATATAGTTGCGCATCTCGTCGTTCATTTGCGTCACAATCTGTAGAGCCGCTAAGATGATTACGAATACGGTGCAGGATTAATTTAACGAGTATATGTATCTTCATCTTAGAATTCGACAAAGAGAAGACTAACGAGGGCGCAAAAGCGAGTACTAGCGTGCAATTAATTTGAAAATTAGAAATTCATGTGTACGCACGTTTAATTTCATTGCGAAACACATTGAGAGGCGCAAGGGGAAGAAGAGAAGAAGAAGGAGGAGGTGAGGAGAAGAAGACGAAGATAAAGACGTCGGATCTATCGAGAGTCTATTACAATGCGAAATCTAACATCTTCGGCTTGAAATGATGACCTTCGACCATTTAGCAACTTTCGTATGTTTCAGAATTAAATGAAAATTTCATGATCGTAACTGTAAAAGTCAGACTAGAGATTGAGCTCGAGATTGGATTCGAATTTAACCAATCAGAAGAAAGAAAACCAATCTCAAGTTTAGTGAACTTTGCTTTGAATAGCTTAATTCCAATCTAATCTCAATCTCTAGTTTGATCACGGCTTTATACAACTAAATCTCTCGGCGATTTGGATACGGAATAAATATTAATCAACACCGTACGCAACGATTTTCACATTAAATAATAGCGATTAAAAGCGTTAAACGAATCTGCAATACAAATTCTTTACCGATTTTAGTTTAGTAAAAAATCTTTCTCTCTCTCCCTCCTTCCCTCCCTCGCTCTCTCTTTATTTTTTTTAATACCATAATAAATACAAAAAGTATTCGTACAAGAGAGATAAAAATTTAAAAAAAACTTTATTATTATATATATATTTAAAATTTGTATTAATTCATAATTAATTAATTGTATAAATGACTTATTAATCATTTAATCTTATAATTAATTAATAACATTAATCATTTAATTTTAATTTAAAGATAAATTAATAAAAATAAATTAATAATTTTATTAATTTATAAAGTGCGGTTAATTCTAAGCAGAATTATAATGTTCATGATATGTTCTCGTAAAATTTATAAGAACTCACAAAAGTGTTTTATGCAATATCATTACAGACAGTTTCTCGCTAATCATAAGATTTACGAAAAATCCGAAATATTTACAAATGATCGTTTTATAGTATATACATAGAATTACAATATCAACTACAATAAGTTCTTATAAGTTTTACGAGAACAAGTTACGAGCTTTACGATTCTGCTTAAAATTGATCCATTAGTTTAAAAATAATTTTCCATTTGTAATTTGGATCTTTTTTCAAACAAAATTTTGTTCTCAAATTTCAATATTTATTAAAAATAAAGTTTTTAACGTTTAAGTTACAAAATTATTTAGTAATATAATAAAGACGTTGAAAAGTAGCTCTCTGAATTTTTCTACATTTTTTTAATCTAAAAAAGTAAAATCTTAGCTGAACAAAAAATCTGGATCGTAGTTGAAGGAATCAAACATATAATTATAGACGCTAAAAATTAGTGATTTCTTAATAAAGAAAATAAAATGGATTACGTATTTCTAAAAATTATTTTACCAATAAAGACGTGTAATAATTAAAACATATTATTTTAATAATAATTTTAATAAAAGAAAAAATTATATTATTTGTGAACATAACAATTATTTATACAATTAAATATTTATACAATTAAAAAATTTACTTTTAAAATCACAAGCACGATTATTTTCACGAAACTTTTTTTGTTTATACTAAAACAGAATGTATTCATTTGTTAATAAAATATTAATTAATTTAATGTTTATTTTTTATAAATAATAAGTTCTTTTAATAAAAATTTGTTTGAACATTTTTTACATTCACTGTATATTCACATGTTTTTCGCGAAATAAGAATGCCGTCCTTTATCTTTTCAAACACAGAGGCGTGTATACCTTACCATGTACTTACAGTACCCGTTTGAAAATAATGACATCGTTCAATAACTTCTCACGGCAACACGCGTGTTCACACGTGTTCGAAGGTCGTGCAGTAGCTGCAGGCGGTGTTACTCAAAATCGAAAGTTACCATCGCTAAATAATATTATTAAGTTTACGATACCATCGGTATGCTTATTGTAAATCTCCCAAGAAGAGTGTGTTAATGTGTGTCCACAGATAACTTAGCCGGTTCTTCCCAAATAATTTCTCTCAAACAATTACTGAATATTCATTAAATACGGACGAAGAAACGTTCTCAATTTCGTCGCTATTTTATTCTATCTCCTATTTCCTTTTATTCTTTTTATCGTTTTTTCATCTTCAGATTGCGTACTTTCAGTTGATTTACTTTATCATACATTTGCATAGCGCGTATTAAGCTTAATTTATCACAAAAATATTCTCACTTTTCCTCTTTTTTCACGTACACATAATATAACTTAAGTTTAATTTTATTAATAATTTAAGTATAATAAATTTATTATAATATAAATATAATAATTTTGTTGGTTATTAAATTACTAATTTTATTATTTTATACGCATTTTTTGCATATATTGCAAATATTAATTATTTAAATATTAATTATTATAAAAATTAGATAATCCTTTGAATAAATTAAATAATGATCCGTAACAGTAATAATATAACAGCGTTATAACAATATAATGCAAATGTAACTGGAAATGACCGAAAATTTAATAGAAGATATCCATAAGAGATATACATATACTTTTCGGGAAAAAATACACAATATGTTAAATACACAAACGTTGAAAATATTTGTTGTACTACCTGATTATTAACATTTCGTGCAAAATAAAATATATGCGTTTGACACATAATACACAGAGACACTTGCCATTTGCATTCAATAAGTATGTCATTTCCCATTATGCTGACTAACTTATTTTGCGAACCACTCGGTCATAAATTCATAGCCAGTGGAATAAACGCTTGTTTGTGTTGTTGCGAACGGTAGCAACGGTGCAGGTGATTTGACAATTTAATTTTTTACTTAAACGTTCTTTTACTTACAATTAGAACCATATATAGTAGAACCAGATATAAGTATAGTATCCGGCTAAAATTTTATATTGAAAGTTTGCATCATTATGATATAGAATAGTATTCCTTTCAACTTCTTGCACAGTTTATTATTTTATACAGTTATGGTGATTTATGTCGATAATCGAAATAGTCACTGGAAAATGCTAAAATGTTATTGTCTATCATGACAAATTTATTAATGTTAAACTTTGATTACTAAGCAATGTAAAAACTGTATTGCAAACAACCCTGTTCCACAGCCAGTCAATTATTATCGGTATTTTTCCCTTGTTTTCTATTTTTAACATGTTATGTAAATACGTGGATCTTTCGATGATCAAGTTGTCCTTTAACACAGATGTATATCAGTTTTTTTTATATTCCAAGTCCTATTCATCATTGACAGTTCTTATTGGATAAGAAGAAACTCTGTTATGATATCATCTACTTTTAATGGCAGTTATGGTATCGTTTTTTGGTATTTTATTTATTTTTTTAAATATGTTATGTATGAATAAGAAACATATTTTTTTAGATTGAATCATTTCTAGAAATACAGATTACATTTTAGTCATGATTGAAAATAGTAGTTATAACAGTTATAACAGTTAAGAAATTAATTATTTAAAAAAAAATATATATAACATGTACTGTATACAAAGTTTTTAAATGGATGCGTACACGCGCGCGCGCGTGTGTGTTTATTTTTTGTGTGAATGCAATTTATTTCTCAGTCAGAAAAAGTCAGATATAAATTATTAAAAGATGCAGTATTGTGCTCAGCATGTATATTGTATATATATAGTTTTTAAAAAATACGACTAACATAAAATATAAAGTCAAGTTACATAACTTGATTGCTATCTCTTTTTAGAGAATAATATCTTTTGACAAATCTATTTTAAACTGTATTTTATTTTGACATTTAAAAAAATTTATATATTTTATGATATTTTATGTGATACTGTTCGTATTGATCGTTCTTTATTATTGTACATTTAGAATGGCAATTTATGAGGCAATTTATGCGAATTTCAACCATAATTTTTAGCTTGAAGCTGATGAAGTGCACGCTATTTTTTTCCATATAATAACAGGATTATTTAATTCCTATCCTAAGCGGGCGAGTTCACTAAAAAGTTTTTGCTAAATTGAGACGACCTTTTGCGGTTTTAGGCATACGTATGACTTCAAGTTTAAAGTCTTTCCTGGGAGACCAGATCTTTCACAAGTGTGTGTGTTCGCGCGCGCATGTTCGACTCATCCGCAAAATTCGGATGTATGCTACGACTTATTTAAGTGGGGGGACGAACAAGAGGACTCGCGGGAAATGAAGGGGGCAAAATAAGATATTACCAGAAAGTTCCCGAATGTTCGGATGGAGAATATATAAGCAGAAGATGTGCAAGAGACGTTAAGTCAGTGCATGACAAGCTTCCGAGTGACAGCTGTGGAAAATAAAACATCCTTCTTTCGATATGAATCTATTGGTGAGTTTGAGTTTTTGTGTGAATAAAATACGTTACGTCACGCAGGATTACTTATAAATGTGATTTCAAATTTGTAATATTTTTATAATTTAAGTATTTTTCCAAATCAATTAAAATGTTTATTTCGATTAATCAGTACGAAGTTCTTTTAATTTATACATGTAATAAAAAATCTTTGTTATATTAAACAGTTTAATTTTTATTGCTTACAAACAATATAATTCAAATTTTATAAATGAATATTACAATATTATAATTAATACAATAAATATACCCTATCTATTTATTTTTTATATTTTTACTTTATGAAGTATTTTTTTCTCTTGTAACATAAAATGGTATTAAAACCTCCAATTGAAGTGACAGTTTTATGTAGACTAATTAATATGTATTATTGTGATATTGGAGATTATAAACTATTTAGGCATAAATAAGTACTTTTCATACTAAATCATATACTATTTAAGATGAAAATAGATAATATTGATAACACCTTTGCTCTTTCAATGCACTGTTATTTATCAATAAAGCCTTTTTTTTACAGAAAAATCTTTATTTAAGTCTTTATAACGCAAAAATAAACTAAAATGTATAATGTATTTTTGTGAAAAAGTATATAATTGGATTAACAAAAAGTTATTAGAACGAATAATGTATAATATTCGATTCAAATAATTTTCCAATTATTTCCTATTTATTTTTTTTTTGTCCGAATCTTATAGTATTCTCTCGTAATGGCAGATTCAAAGGACTGCATGATGCCTTGTCCTTTTAGGTAATCACTATGTGCGCCTTCGTGGCAGTGGCAATCGCCGCCCCTGTTGACAATGTCAGCCCAGTCCCCATCGTTAAGCAAGCCTTGGACGGACCCAACCCCGACGGATCCTACAATTACAACTACGAAACTGGTAACGGCATTCAAGTCCAGGAGGAGGGTCATCTTAACAACGCTGGTACCGACAACGAGGCCCTGGAGGCACATGGCAGCTTCAGCTTTACTGACGCCACTGGCCAAACCTACCAAATCTCGTACGTAGCCAACGAAAATGGGTTTCAGCCAGAAGGTGCTCACTTGCCGACCGCGCCTCCAGTGCCACCTCAAATTCTAAAGGCCCTTCAGTACATCGCCGAACACCCCGAGGAAAACGAAAAGCTATAAAGGATTCCGAAAAACACTCTATAGCGGAAGAAGAATAAAATCGATGAATTAAAAGCAAATTTCAAGGAGACGAAGTGGTCGGAAGAAGTCTGGTACGCGAATCGTGATTGTAAAGAGAATTGACGGGTATTCGATCTCGATATAAAGTGGCAACAAACGCGGCTCTTCGCGTTGTGATTATTTTTGTATTTATATTCGCCTATATAATAAAAAAAATTTTTTATACAATATTTATATGAACAAAAAATCTTAATGATATGCTGTAAATAAATTTCATCACAGTGCAAGTCTTGTTGGTATTTATGAGTGGATGAATGAGTAGAAGCTCGGTTCATTAATCACATTATCACGATACTTTTAACAATCACATTAACAATATTTTTAACGAGAAGAGTATTAGTAAAATGCTGAGACGCTTACGAAGTTGTGAAAAGTGAAGAGCAGTGCGGAAATTTCTTTATGCAAGTGCATTGTAATTCTTTTCAAGAACTTCTTTTATGATTCATTGCTTTATGGGAATACGACGCAAAACAACGGTCCCTTGATAATGAATAGTGACAATAATTAACGTCTCTATCATGAATATTAATTTGCATCCTTTGACATTTTAAGTTTCGCGCTACGTCAAAATAAAAATTTTAAGTACAACACCATTGATCGGATGGCAATAAGTTAATTTGCACGATGCAAGCCGTTCCATTATTTAAATGATCAAGAACAAAATTTACATAACTAAATTATGATAATGCGCGTAAGAAATGAATAAATGCAATCTATTTATTGTTTTTGTTGAATAATTTAGGAATAATGATATGCTTGCAGACTAAATAACTTAGCTATTTTATATTTATATATATAGCTTCGAACCCCTCGCGTAGAGATGAGTAATATATCAGATTATAGAGCATAAACTAGCATAAAATGTAAATTAAACTGCATAAGTACCATCTGCTACACAGTTGCAGATCATTGTTACAACCTCATCTCTCGATGTACGTATAGTATAAAATCAAATGTTATATATTGATTATTAAAGCCTATTGATAGTACTTTCATATACATAAGCAGCCACTTTCGGCCACGTTGTTAGCACGAATACTGACCTCCCTCGATCAACAGCGAGAATTAATTCAAGCACCTAATATATAGGAGAACATAACGATAAACGAAAAGACGCTGTCAAAGAAATACTAGGTGTACTGTCTACATAAGTATGATACCTATATTGTAAATTGCTGTCTGCACATCATTCATTTGACATCTATGATAGGCCAAATATCTTGTTAAAGACATATGAATATCTTCTAAAGATGTCAATGATACATTTATTTTTGTTAGTCTTGATAACTTTGATGAGCAACGGCAAGTAAGATATCTTTAAAGTTTAAAATATTAAAACTTCTTTCTGCAGAGATTTGAGGATCTAAAACTATTTAATTTTTAATATTTCTGTTATTATTATCAACAAAATAAAATATAATTCTAAGCGAAAAGCCCAAAATGGGCAAAGTTTTCTGTTAAAAAAATTTAACACTTTAAGAAGAGGCAGGTACGTGTAAAAAAAATAAAGTGCACTTATCAAGTAATTTCAATGTATACTCACTTATTTATGCCATCGTTTACATACGCTTGAATGTTACATCTCGGATGTAGATCATTCACTTCAGTTCTATATGACAACGGCAAAGGCAAGTGTGCTTATATGCATAACAAAAAGAAGAGCTTCGTCTCTTTATACATTAAAACGCGCGCGCGCGCGCGTTTAACCACTTGATTATGAGTCATGCAAACTACGGAAAGCATATAAGAACGAGTCATTGTTATTGATAGAACCACCCCCTCTGTATTACATAACACGGGATTGTAGGAAGGATAAATTCTCACCAAAATCTATCTCCACTGACAATATAACCCTCAAAAATTTCTATAAAAGTACAAATTTTTATTGGAAGCGTAATTATCTATGTGAAGCGAGAGGAAGGACAGGCAATTTTGGACGAACTTAACACTACTTTGCGTGAGCACACGCATTCAGTTTCGTTTATTCAAAGATAATCGAAATTGACGATTATCGCTGCGGGGGACTGCGTTCTGCGTTGGATTGTCCTTCTCGATCGGTTCTGGAGTCGTAGGCTGCTTGGCGATCCACTCAAGGGCACGCTGAATCGCTGGCGGGATCGGTGGCGGGGTGGGAATGTGGGTGCCGGACACCTGGGTGCCGAACTCGTCGGCGGTCCAGCTCATGGCGATGGGAGTACCGTCTGGCGCGTTGTACTGCACGGAGCCCTGAATGAGCTGCGTCTCGTCGGAGGTGCCGGCATACTTGCGGCTGCCGCTCTCTCGTTGAAGTATGCCGCCCTCAGTCTCGTAAGAGAATGAATAATGACCGCGGGTGTCACCGAGATCATGCGAGTAGCTCACGATCTTTTTCGGTTCCTGGAAGTATTCCTGGCCATGAACGAGCCCGAAAAGGGCCGCTACCAACTAAAAATGAAGAAATTGAATTAATATCCGTTTTTCTTACCTATACTAATAGGTATCTATAAAAGATTGTCTACAATAATCTACGTTAACTCTTTTAATATACTCGATGATTTTCCTTTTCTACATACAATTCGTATCTGCGTTAATTTTGGCTACTTTTACAAAAATTATTAAGTAATTCTTACATATACTTTAACATCTTTAGAAAACATTTGTAAGGTTGGGTATTAAAAAAAATGATAATCCTTATTTAGCCAGGTGCGCCCTTTATAGTATTTCAAAAAAAGATATATACACGGGAATGTTCCAATGTGTTAAAATTACAGCATCAATTACTTTTGTTAAAATTTATAATGTCTGAAGACTAACTCGCGTAGAATAAAGGATTAACTTGCAAATTATGCATTCAGCGGCTTTTTGCGGTTTCTTGCACGGTGATTTTATCGATTACTTTTTAAATCATTTATTGTAAAAATAGAATAAATTTATTTTCAAAATTTTGTTTAATTTACATCGGTTTATATCCGTCCCGTCTCCTATTAAACTCACGATATTTCAAAACTAACATAAGATTCGTATAATTCAAAAATCATAAAGCTTGTCCGCGAAAATGATGATTTGAATTGATTGATGATTCCTCGGACGTCGTAAGTATTATCGTTGAGTTAATTACATCATCCTTCTAAATGAATAACGGACACGGCGTTATGTTTTCAGGATGAGGCGATACCGGGCGTCCTTCTCGACAAAGGACTCGTGCTCGTCACTGTCTAGTGATAAACACACTGACTTTCCGTAACGAGCATTTACGATCACGTTAAATTTACTCTTATAGACTTTTCTCTGCAAGGTGCAAAGGCTACGTAAAATAATTGAGAAAAATAGCTCGCGTTATTTTGCGAATAATTTAATGTGCAAATTCTCTCGTGGAATAATCGGAATAATTTTATTTGAGCGAAAGATCAGCGCGATCTGAGAAATAGCGGGACAAGTTGCGTCCATCTCGAGGAGATACTCGCGGTGTTGATGACGGTGTACGACGGGAGCGTGGAGTATCAATGCGCGTCTACACACCAAGTGCTTTAATCCTCGTCATGTTTGTAAAGCCATCGAAGATACCTTTCCCTGCGAAAGGTCAGGACAAGATAAATGTATTGGTAGGTAGGTCACGATTGCGATCGGTAAGGGGAACAAGAGGGTACCTTGTGTGCTAATGATGTCGTATTACGTTACCCACGATCGAACGTGACTTTTTCCCATAATCGCAGTCTTCGATTAACATCCGGTGACCGAGACCGATTCATTTTGTGCCGGTTTAGACGGTGCGTTCCCGTCATATAACTAATACCATTCACTGTGCAACGTGAACAATCGCGTTCAATGTAAATGAATACATTCCCTTGATACGATGACTCATAATCTCATGATATTAATATATTATGAATATAATAATTATTATCAATATTAATAATGTCACAGATAGATTAATAATTATAATTCAAAATTCAATTAAAAATTATCAAATGACAACAAGATATTACTTTAAAGTATTTGTTATGTAAACATTTTGTAAGTATTAAAAAAAATGTCCCAGTTCATGTTTTAGTATTTTGCACTTTTGACATTTTATTGCAATTCTTTTACCCAAGACGCGTTTTTATACATTGACATAAAATATAATTAATTTATGTAGGAAACTGACACAATTTATGATAACACATTATGTATCAACAATATCTCTAGTAAGGAGGAATGGAACAGATGTCTCGGATTAGTTAGCCAACTTGTGCTTTCCATAGAGAAAGTGGACAATTAGAAAATATGTAAGTATATGTAAATTAACGACTCCATTCGTCATGGTCTACGTTAGTCATCATCGACGCAAGATGCGCGCGACAATATATTGCCATGTGAGCTTTACAGATTTAATGAGTTATGTAATTTAAATAGATTATGCAACGTCGTAATGGATGTTTCGCGCCGTGTAACTTTCGTACGATGATGAATAACCCTACCATACGCACGTAATGTTAAATCACGCACGGCTGTTCATAAATATGTACGGGCGATCAACTTCAACTTCGCGATTTAGAGAAATCAATGATTGGACATGTTTATTGTTATGGAAATTAAATGCATGGAGTGTGACTAATGCGGAAATATACGTTTGTGAAAATTGAACGTGTTCTCCATTTTTTTCTGCGAAAAGACTGTCGCAAGGAGAAATTATTGCGCGTATTTTTACCGATGCGTTTTTTTAATCGGAAAATTTATTTTAGCTGTACGGTAAAATATCAAAAATAGACCGACATAAATAAACGACTTTTAAACAATAAATAAAATGCATTGTTTAATAGTGCCAATTTGAAACGTATAGATTAGTGATGGCAAAATGAATACGAGGTAATCTACGTCAAAGTTTAATGTAACGATCAATGTTATATATATGCAGGATTAAATATAAAATATTGTGTATATACATTTTATATCCATATTTACAATTTATGTATATTTTTCCGTGACCTAGATATGTAAAGCCTCGTAAAATTACAAAAATGCAGTGACACATCATACTTCATCTGTGTTACACATAAAAGCTTTTCCTTCTAAACAGAGTTCCAGTAAAATTACAACTTATATTCATGCATATAATACGTTAGTTTCATGCATGCGTTAGACGAAAACATTATTGTATTTTGATTTTGATCATTGATACGATCACAAATTGTTCATTAATGTTTGGCATTAAAAAAAAGTAAATATTTAAAACAAATACTGTTCTCTCCTTTTTTTTAAATATTAATTTTTATTGATTCTCTTTTTATTTTTCCGTTTCATATATATTTTTGTTATACACTATGCTTATTGCAAATTAAATAAATTGCATTATGGTGTAAAATTCGAAATTTAGTTGTCGGAAACAAATTACGCGAGATTTGTCGCGTTTTAATCTAAATGATAATTAATACACAACGTTATTAATATTAATAATATTGTAATTATTGTATCATTAATACTATTAATAATATTAATATTACGAGATTATAAATGATTATATCAAGGGATAGTTAGAATTCGTTTCACGCAAGATCCTAGAAAGCCTTCGAAGAGGAGCAGACTTACCAAGATACGCATGCTGTCTGCTCGATGATGATCGCGCGTTTATACGATTGCAGTACGCGCGGTCGAAAAGAAAAAACGAAATGCGTCCTGAGCCTCACTCAATGAGTGCGTTTTGGCGGAATAGATGTGAAGAAAAAGGTAAGTCGAGCACTATGGTCACATGTAGAGCTCGCCTCTTTCGATGGTTGCCGGCGTGAAGTTCGCGAGCAACTCTTGGACCGTTGGGGGCAGAGCCGACCTTTATACTGGCGCAGTCCACGATGCGGAGACGCCAGCTTTTATATAACCCGGGAAAGTTTATTTCGGCTCGACACCGTCCGCGTTGCTCCCTCTAAGAATTCATAGAATCGGGAGCACACCCGCGATACGACGCCAACATCCCCATGGATGCACGATTGTCACCGCCGTGACACAGAGTATGGTCACCCACCTGCGCCTGAGGGGAAACCGACGTAGGGACCATCGCGCGTCCAACTATATATATATATATATATACCATATACGCGCGCAATTACGCTCTGACCTGGAGATTTTCCTTCTCGGCCGCAACGACAGTTCGGCGACGGTCCATACGGCTTGCAGTTTTCGCCCTTACGTAATGACACATGAGGCGACCGCCTTGCGCAACTTATGAACTCAGACTTGAGAACTCGGCGACTTCTCCTTTTCGATTGCCGCCAGCGGCTCAATACGATCTGGTGGATCAACCATCGTTTAAGTACATTGAGGGAGGAAGAAAAAAAGGAATAAAAAGAGAATGAATGAACGAAATCAAAGGAAAGAGAGAGAGAGAAATAAAGTGTTTATTACTGTTCTTATAGATACTCTGTATATGTTCTAAAGCAAGCTTTCTAATTACGAGGAATAATATACATATAAAGAAAATAATAATATAAATAAAAAAATAATAAAAAGAATAAACAAACTTAAAATAAAAAAAGCGATAATGAAAGATATAAGATAAAAACAGAAAAAATAATGAGAGTAATCAAAAAGAGAAGAGAGAAAGAGAGGAGGGGGGAGGGAGAGAAATTAATCAATTGTGCTCTCAGGGAAATGATTTGGTTCGATTCTGTAACGTTCAATATTGTGTTTTTCTCACGTAATATTTTGATACCAAAGATTCAAGCCGGTACATTAGCAAGTGGAAGATTAGATAATGCAAACACGCGTAAATGTTTCGTTGTTCCTAACGTAAAGTAAGATTAATTAATGCCTGTCGGAAAGCCTAATGCATAATTGAAAAGTACAAGCAATATGGAATAACAGATTTCAATATATACCAGAATTGATTGAAATCTGTTATTCCCTCTAATATTTCTGTTTCTACTTGAGGATTAAACTTAATTGACATATATACCGAGCGACGCGGCTATGACTTGTATATGGCTCAGCGAATAATCTATCGACTTTTTAATTGTTTGATGATCTTATTAAATTTGAAATAGCCATATATACTCTTTAAATTCTTGGGAGTGGAATCTCAGTTTAAGGAGTGAAAATTGAATCAATTTTATATAAAAGAATGACTCAACTTTCAATCTTTAAAAGTGAAGTTTTATTCTTTTAAAGTGATAATTGATTTTAAATATTTTAGAGACTAGCGTTGTGGCAGGTCGAAAGACAACTCGCATCGTTTTTTACTGTCTGTAGATTTCGTGGGAAAGCATCTTCATGAAGCAATTGGAAAACGTATCACGTTGAAATAGGATAAAAAAACAGAGTTTTTTTCATGCTATATGACGTAAGTGTTGTGTTGCGCCTCACGGAAATGTCGAGGCAACTTTTATTATCACATAAATTTTGAAACGTAAAATCGATCTTGGAATAGAAATTTCTATTTTGCGATAAATCGCGGCGTCTAAGAGATGGGCGCGTTCGCAAGCCAAGACAATGACTGCAGGGATTATTCGACAGGAAATTACAGAAATATTCCACGTGGGCTTTAATGTCAGATGCAAACGAATGCGCGCGGTGTTCCATCGTAAAAGACATGGGCTTCTCGTGTACCGTAATTCGAAAATTCGAATTGATTTTCGGATTTTTAATGTATATAAATTGAACAAGGCGAATACCTTTTAACGCGATCCTGATTATTGCAAGTTCATTTTTTACTTCCCTGCTCAAAATTTCTTCGGATGCCATACTATAAGAATGACACACTTCAGTATGATACATATATTTAACTAATTCAATTGTTTGTAACTTTTAAAACTGAACATATTGCAAAAAATCTTTTTATCAAAATACCAGACATTATAGAACATAACGATATAAAATAAATATATCTTAATTTAAAAAAAAGCTATGCAAAAAAATATTAGAAGAAAATACTGAAAAGGAAAGCCGGATCTGCCATGTCCAAAGTAACATTGAAGGATTTAAGAATTTTCAACGACATCACAGCGAGGGTGATCTGTTATGCAATCGATGATCATGTGATTGATCGACGCAAATTCGAACGCGGTAAATCACTGAAATTCCAATCGCTCAGTTTTCCGAGCGCGCGGATATTTTCTTTCTCCAGGTGCGAAGAAGGCGCAAAGGTTACACTCAATTGTACCTATCACTTAACCTTAGGGTAATGACACCGGCGCGGCGCGGCGCGGCGTCTTAAGACTCTTAAGCACCCGTTACCCGGTCTTCCGTGGGAATTGAATTCACAGACAGCCGCCAGGCTGGTCCTTGGCCCAATGATCCTAGCAGCGTATGGTAGCGTGTGCGGCTACAAGTGCATGTAGACAAGGGTATTACGCGATAATCAATGTTTATCGCGTAAAAGGAATCGCGGTGAAAGGAAATGGAACCTTCGTTAAACGGGGTGTGAGTCGAATGAGAGAATCACTTAAGATAGATCCGTCGGAATTTCGTTACTTTTTTTTTCAACACACGTCCTTATCACTCATATAGTTTTTTTTAAGAACTTTCAGATGACTTTTGTTAATTTTATTAAACAATAAAAATCACTTGCACAAGATGATGTCTATTCTACAAATGTATTATTAACAAGTAATTATTATAAATAAATCATTGTCTTAGATTTATAAGACAATTAAATTGTATAGAAAAATTTATTATAATTAAATATTCAGTTTAAGTTCACTGTTACATTCATAACGTCAAATTATATCTAATTTGAGTTATTTTCAATCATTTGTATAATTCACCATTGTTTCTACCTAATACGTCGATAATTTTAAAAAACAAGTGTTAAACAATTTAATTGAAAAAATAATATATTAAATTATAAAAATTTAATTTATTATTTACTAAATGCATATACATATAAATAAATATGGATGATATTTACTAAACAATTAAACTAAAACTAGCTACAGAAATAAATTTACATTTTGAAAAATATAGAAGTTAAAAATAACAAAATGCAATTTAACTCAAGAGAATAGATTGCTACTTGATATTTAACAATGCCGCAATTAAAAAATCACTCTAGTCTTAAAATAACATTTTTTGATAAAATAAAAAAAGCGAAATATAAATGATGCAGTTTCATGGCTTGACACCATATCGTCTGCGTATTGAATAAAAATAAACGTTGGCGCTCGTCTGTGCTTAAAGTCACCGCGGTAGATACGGTTGCTACTGAACAGGCGAAAGCCAGTGTTTTACTTTATATGTAAGACAAACTATAAATTTTGATTATTGCAATATATATATATATACATACATACTAATTACTTACAGTAATGATTCATAACATCGTTAAATATAAGTATTAATAATATTATATTGTAATTTGAGAGAAGTTCCATGCTAGTAATCAAACATAGTTGTATTAAAAACATTCGCGCGTTGCCTAATCAGTATCTGAAAATTTGATGTGTGTACATATTTATATATATATATATAAAATAGGTTTTCTTTCAACTATACTTTCTACCAGATTTATAGACAGATAAGCTGATATCAATGCTACTTTAACGATGGGTATATCGCTTCGGAACTTCAGACTTGAGAAAGCGACCTTGTGCCGAGAAGAAAATGCGAGGCTGTCAACCGCCTACATTAAAAGTTGGTCAGTTATTGGTGTTAACAGTGATGCGATATCATTCTCAATCAAATATAAAATGTAAAATTTTAAACAATTCTTATTCCATTTGTTTTATTTGTAATATAAAAATCGTAAAATAAAATCTCAAGTTAATTAATTATGCAAGAATAGAAAAATAACACTTCCTGACATTTAATTTAAGAATATATTACACGTATTTCTCAACAAAATGAAAAAAGTTATAAAATTTGAAGATTTTCTATATTATACTTGAAAGTAGTATAAAAATTTGAGCTGCGATTTAGAATTTACATAAAAAATTATTTCGATAAGAAGTGGAGACACGTTTTTGAAAAATAATCAATCTAAAATAAAAAAAATTTCATTTTAGCTATAAAATTGTATCGTTAAATACGAATATTGAATCACATTTCATATGTTTATAACATTCATTCTCATACTGGAAGTATGAATAAATTTCCAATTCCAGGTACTTTTTGCAGAGACTATACACATGAAACATTTTTAAATCCTGACATTGATAATAATAAACGTTTACACAATGTTCCATTGACCAACTTGAAATTTGGATATCAATCTCTTATTTTCTCTCGGCATTTATTATTCTATTCGTTTTTCCTATTTCAATTTCGCTAATAACTATTCGAACTTTGATCCTAGAATCTGAGAAAATTGAATCATTCACAACTCGCGATCTATCTGCTCATCTTCCTTTCCGATGGCATGACCGAGCATACATTGATACCTCCCCCTACATGACCCCGCTAAATAGTCGTCGAGGCGCTGACCATGAGAGAGGTGGGCACGCATCCAGAGGAGGATATCAGCGGTCCCCCCCCAGAACAGGCCGAGTAGTTGTACGCGAGTCATACGATTCGGACTCGAGTCTCTCAACTATGCACGCGTCGCGAATCACGCACGTACAACGGCGCTGACGTCGCGGTGTGAGTATCACACAGTGTGTGCCTGTGTGGCGTGTGCGTGCTGTGCACGCATATATATATATATATACGTGCGTGCCGTGCACGCGTGTATGTATGTGTGTCACGAATCCCGGGCAATCGCGACGCACGGGCGTACACATGAACCCGGATCGCCGTGAAACGCGGGTTCACGGCGGTGTGTTGTCGGGCTTCGCAGCCCGAAAGCGATCGCTCCGAAGCGATTGTGTACTTTGATCGTGCGATTTATTTTATTCCGAGAAAAGGAAACTGAGGAAATAAAGAAGTGAACGGAGAACGAACGGCGCGCTATACCGCGCAGATGAGAGTACACGTGATACGTTCGAGAAACGCGCGCTCGCGCGCGCGCGGGTGTGTGTGCGCGTACAGTGGATGTAGTCTCGTTATCACTCGAGAGATACGCGGATGACTTTTGCTCGTCTCGTCGAGACGCATCCGATCAGGATTTTGAGGCACGCTGCAATCTGACAGGTAACGCACCTCGCGTGACACGTGACGCGCGTGGAAGTATCATCGAATGACGCTTACCTGCGACAGCTCGCTCCCTCCGAAAAGCGCGCGCTCTCCGATCTCGATTTCTCGAAGTGTGACGCACGATTGTTTTTCCTTATCAGGGAAAGTGTAGAGTTTCGTTTTAACATAACAAAGATGCATAATTTTCAAATATGTTCGCAAATTACTTAAAATTCGCGGGTTTTATGAATTTTTTATTTTTATTGTACAAAATACCGAAAAATTAACAAAGATGTATGGCGTTTCTATGTGTTTGTAATTTTAGCTACAAACGTAAAGAGTATGTCTTGAAACGACTGTATCCCCAATATTTTGGACACATAGCATATACTACTTATTTTTTTTACCTTCAACCCAATATGAGCATTAATATGTTTTTATGATTATTTTATAAATTCTAAGCAATATGTATGTATTTCTGACACGTGGAATGCGCTATTCATGTATATATGTATAGTTCTGTATCTTAACAAAGACTACATTCATTGCAAAGGATTAAAAGAGCATTTTCAAGTTCGAAGTTTAGATTTTAATATGCTTTTTTAAATATTTTTAATATGATCGTTTTTAAATTTTATTCTGTAGAACTAGGGAAATGAGAAATTTTTGCGAATTTTTTGCCGAATTTTAACGTTGATTGTAAGAAATGCAGGCATTTGAAAGAAAAACCGTAAGAAAAATTTTAAAAGAAACGTTTTATAGGTAAAGCTATATTTTTTGTAAAAGTATTAAATTATTTTATAAAAAATTGTATGTCGAACTGCAGAGACTATTGAATGTACGTAATTTTAAAAAACATAACATGTGATCTTTATCAAGATTTAGACTTTGAAGATAAACATTTTTTTTTTAAACAATCAAATGAGAGTTAAAGTATATATTTTAAACTTTAAAATGCTTTTTTATTCTTTCATTTGTATTCCTTATTTTTTGTTGAATAGTGTATGATATATGTGTATATATAGCAACGTTCATATTAATGTATAAACTTAATTAATAATAGAGACTAAAGAATCAAATTAAATTTATTATTTACTAAGTTCATACGTTAATATAAACGTTGTTTACTTTGAAACGAATTATAAAAATGGATTGTTTGATATTTTAACACATATGGAATTTAAAAATGATGAAATATTATTTAATTATAAATGATGGTTATGCCATTGTTTGGTTACTATTTTCCTTTAAAATTTAACAGTATGTGTGTAAAATATTATTCTCTACGATTATTGCTTTTCTAATTCGTCATTTGTTGATCATTCGTCATTGATTATTTTGTCATTGATTGCAAAAAACTTATTTGCTTGAATAATTAAAAATGTTATAATTAGCGCGATTACTCTTCCATAGCGATCATTTGATGTAACGGCTGTCCGTGGAAATTGTTTGAACGTCATAAGACATTCGTAAACATTGTTGAGCGTAAGAATTTGTAACAAATCATATTAGATTGATAGCCGTACACACCTGCGATGACACTATCTCTAGCTATCAGAGTGTCATAAAGAGTCGCGCAACCTAGTCAGTCGTATCTGCAAGGAGTACGCGCGTAGTCACGTGGCTGTTTCTCATCGTTATGTCAAGACGAAAGAAAGTTGTTTTAACGGATTTAAGTTGTAAAACGGAAACAAGAAAAAATTAAACTTAAACAGGTAAATAAAATATAATTAACTAATACTAATATTGAGAAATATAAAGTCGAGGCATTTAAGATAAGCTGAAACAAACCGAAATAATCAGGCTTTTAAACCTATGAGAATATTAATGTTAAAGAATGTTAACATTTGCTGCTCTCATGTGTTGCAATTTATTAGAAAAACAATTTTTCAACGACGATATCTTATTTATGTTTAACGATATTAATGGTAGAATGAGATAATTCATATACATTTATTTTTATTATTTAATTATACTTATTTGGTTAAATTTCATAAATTCAAGTATATTTATCAATGGAAAGAGATAAAGAGGAAAGTAAGTTGGTTAATTTAATTATGTATATTCTAACAAAATCATGAAAAATTTCAGTAAACGAGTCAATATAATAAAGATAAAAAAAATAATGAGTACAAATCAATCACTTCGATTGTTTTGATAATTGTAGTATTAATAGACGTAATAAATATTCATATTGTGTAAATATTTGAAGTTTCATAAAATATCACTTGATTTCTATTAGTGATATAATGAATCGTTCGCCAGTAAATAATTTAAATTATCGGTTGTTACAAATTTCTCGAATTGATATTCGTTACGAGGCATCTAACATATTCGACAATTTATGTTAATCGTGTGAACTACCGCAGAGAGAGAGAGATACTCCTCGCGCCACTCAAAGCTTGTTCGCACCGGTAACCATGTTACGGATGATACAATTCGCAGATATGTATGTTAAATTGAATATTTCATTGAAAATATCCCAGAGAACATTTGCAGAATATAACTATTCACGAAATATAGATCAAATATTTAAAAAATTTTATGAAAATTTTTATAAGAGAGATGTCTCTGCACAAAAAGAGAAAAAGATAGAAAAGATAAAAGAAGATAAATGCATAAAGAAATATAAAACGTAAATTTTTATAAACAATAATAAGTGAAAAAATTTTCATAAGTTATGTATCATCATATAAATACGAATATTTTTTTAAATTGAGTTTCTAAATAATTTTTCAAGGCATGCTCAGTTTTTGCGAGCACACCATTTTAACGAAATGTTACATGTTATTGAGGTCAGTCACAGACTATCAATCCGTGTTATAGGTCAGTCACAGACTATCAATTCGAACTTTCATCACGTTGTTTGATACGGATGCAAGATGTTCTTCTTGTTTGAACTCTACAAGTATTTCATCGCCTCACTGGTGTCACTATCACCTATAAAATCGGCGGAAGCCTGAACAATGGTTTGACGTTTCTCGTCATCGTTTATTTATCAGTTTCTTTTCTGGGTGTCTCAAGATTGTCGAAAGTCTTCTATCTCCTAAATTTTACAGTAAATCTGAAGCCAACCTCTCCTTTGAAAATTCGACGGATGTGCGCGTGTATGTGTTTGCGAATACTTAATAATTTCTGTATCTTTTTTCTTCTATTCACACGTGTCTTTCGAAAAGTCGTATGTGTGTTATTTATGCACTGGACCAATTGTCATTTTGTGATTTGCGATTTTACGCTACACGATGCGCCTAAAAGTTTAATTAAAATTTAATATCTCCTTGTAACTTGTTAGCATCAATATTATTAAATTGCTTGTCAAAGTTATTAATCGATTTAACAATATGCGATATTACTACTCTAGTTTTGTGTTCGAAAACTGAAAAAGATCTTGACGCGTGATTTGCAGAATTGGATACGTATATGTAAATATAAATATTTTATATTGAAATATTTAAGTAAGATTTGCTTTAAAAATAAGATTATTTCTCTTAATTAAGAAAAATTTAATTAATTTAATTCAAAATTTGAACTAATTTATTCGATCTTTAATTGTAATTTATCATTGATTTTAACGTATTATTAGAATATTACCATACTGTGCTTTCTGTTAAAGCATAAAGATTTATTTTACTGCATGTGTGTCAGAAAAAAGTTGGTCGCTTATAACTGCCAATTTTCCTAAGACACTAATAGAGGTCTTTTTCCCCTCCCTCAATATACATGTATATATATGATATATATATATCTTTGTCTATAGAAGTGGTCATGCGATTATGGACACCGAGAGCGGTAACAACGACAGCGGCATCAATGGCAGCACTAGTGACGAACCGCGCAACGAGAGCAAATCCGTCTCGTCGAAGCACGGGGATGCTACCTACGGCAAATTCCTTGGCAAACAGGCTGTGCGTAAAATGAGCACGATGCTCGAAGAAGAGGACGACGTGTCCGACGACGCGGATCCAGACGTGATCAGAATCCGCCGTCAACATCAAAAACGCCCCGAGATCGAAGCTGAGTGGTCCTCGGAAGAAGAGAGAGATCGTTTATTGAACACCGCCAAACATGAGATCGTTGTTGTGCCGAGTACTAGTGGTAACAACGTTAAAAGGGTGGCCCCCCCCAGCCGTGACGACAGTCCCGAAAGTATTCCTCGAGAAGGCCATCGTCGGCGACCACAACCACGGCTGATACTTGATCAAGCTGACTCCGGGTCGAGTTCGGATCGCGACAACGGACAACTCCATAGCCCTGGCAGATCGAGCGCCAGAAGCAATGATCCACGTCACTATCGTCATTATTGTGCCAACGTGCGTTCACCGAGAACCTTCAGCATGGATGAGAACCATCAGCACTGTCCCTGCTGCCATCAATTATCACCTACCTGGACTTCTCTGTACACCGAGAACAACGGGAGCCAGACTCGTTCATTCCCCGACACGATCTCGATCAGATCTCTTGCGTCGATCGGCCTGGGCTCTTCTGACGGCCGGAAGCTCACGATACGTAGAGTTCCCACTTCGCCGTCGGAGCTGCTTAACGTGGTACATCCGCCACCGTAAGTGAGACACATTACCTACGATTGTGCCTCGGTACTTTCGAAGAAACGGCCGCGTGAATCACGCTCCACGTGATAGCGCGCACGCGTGCCCGTTTAAACGTGAGTACGCTTTCGTGCAAAAACGAATAGCAAAGTCTGTACAAAAGAAACGATCAGGTTACGTTCGTGTTTTATCTCGTAAAACGAAATGCAGAAGTTCGGTGGCGAACAGAAGAGATAGAAGTCAGTTCTTGTGTCGCTGTTTCTGAAATACGCGATTAATCTCACCGCAATTAATCTTACCGAATTTTTTCTTTTATTTCTTTAAAGAACGATATTTCTTAAAAAGGAATTAGTCTTCAAAGGGATAATTACAATGCTATACGGAAAATATGGTTTTGTCAAGTTTTATCTAAAAATTTAACTATATCTGAAAATAAGTTTTAAATGTTTCAAACATTACGTAAAAATCTTAAACATGATGAAAAATGCTGCAAAAAGTTTTGATATTTTAATAGCTTGAGGCCTTACATAATTATTTTGATAGTTCAATAAAGTTATTTTCAAATTGTGTATCTAGCTAAATTTTTAGATACTTTAGCAAAACCATTTTTTTCACCTAGCTACTGATTTGAAAATGATTTTGTTTGGACTATCAAAATAATTATTATGTATAGTCTTAAACAGATTGCTAAAATATTCACAAATTTTCTGTAGTATTGTCATCAATTTAAACATTCTATATAATTACTTCGATGATCCAATAAAATTATTTTCAAATCTGTAAATTATTTTCAGATCTAACTAAATTTTTAGATATTTTAACAGACCCGTTTTTTCCACGTATAATTATTAGAGCATCTGTTTTGTGATAAAATAAAAAATTTCATGTTTATACCAACGTCTAATGACGTGTGACGAAAATATTATAATATTGAGAGACAATTATCACAGAGATTTATCTTAAGAAAGCAAGATTTATCTTAAGAAAAATAATAGCGCTCACTTGAGATAATACCTAAATTCCATTAAATTATCGAGTTTTATTTGAAAAATTGGCAAACATTCGAGGCAATCGATGATCGTTGAATTTTAAATTATTCTTCCATCGCATTAAATTAAATTATTCCTTTATGTAATGTGTTTCTTATCTCCAACCATGAAATACATCATAATCGTGAATTAGCAGCATGATTAAATTGTGTGAAAAGCTCTATCACCCATATGCTTCTCGCATAGGAACTAATACTTTGTGTAAATATCCTAAATAAACTGAACCGACACATAAAAATGAAGCTGTAGCCCGATGTAACCTTCAGTCTCTGAGAGCACTTTGTTCGAGAACTATTCTGACGATTATCTCCAAACAATAAAGATACCGTAAAACGTTCCGGAGCTGCTTGTCTAATGCGTGTGAATTGTATCGCGAGTTGCAAATTTGCCACTTCGCTTTGTCGCGTTGATGCAGCACAATTCTTTACACTATTCAAGGTTAGTCGAATCAATTATTAATGGTTATCTAAATTTATCGTTCCTTTCTAGATCATAGTTTTAAAGATAAAGAATAGAGAATGTAAGATAGAAAGTAAATGAATTAAATTTTAATGTAGGAAGATTAAAATATATGTCTCAGATTGTGTGTGAAATAATTATATTATATAATAGATTATATAACAATAGAAATAATAGATAAATAAATAATAATAATGAATTGAAATATATTATGTTTATCCTTTTTTTTTTAAGTTTTCATTACTAAAATTAACTCTAGAACATCTATTCAATTTTCCATATACAGGTCACCTTAAATACAGTTTAGGATCGATCACGCTATCAACTAATATTAATTGCTGTTGATAGAATTTTCACACTGCATACCTGCATTGCAATCAAGATTATGATCCGGAAAGGAGCAAGGGTCAAGTTAGTTAATCGACAGCGTCGATGAAGTCGGCTCTCAATTTACCACGGATAACTCTAATCAACGTTTGTCGCGACCTGTTCTAAAACGCGGAAACTGCTGCATCAGATTCTCCTCGTGTTCGTAAATTAGAGTCGGGAGATCGAAACCGATATAATTTCGGTGAGTTCAAATGTCGATGTGCTATACACGTGCGAAAACGGTCGCGAGACACGAATCCACTATGATCGAAAATTGAATTCACCTATTAATTAGACCGGTCTAGTTAGACCGGTTTCGATTGCTCTGATTAGGGCCTCGCCTATCATCGGGCTACAGCGGATTCTACGTACGTGACGAGAGATGCGCTACGCGTCTAAGCTCGACGCGAAGCCGTCAGATCTCGTCATCCAGGGTCTGCAATTCCGGCGTATCGTCCCGAAGACGTAAGTGGATAATAGGTGTACAATGTAAGACCCCACCGGTTGTTGTAAGTAGGTGTGCTTGTGCGGTGTGACATATTGTTGCGATTCTGTCCCGCTTCTTCCATTGAAACGGGACAGCGCTTGAAACGACCCGTAATCGTCGTCCTACATTTAGATCTTGTCACATCTCGTTTTCGAAGCGACGCGCACACGGTTCTCCCGCGTGTGAAAACGATACCCGTCTTCATGAGATCGTTAACGCGAATAAAGAACGGAGCGCTCTATACAGAGAGAATGATTTTGATGAAGCATATTTAAAATTTAATTAGAGGACTGAAGACTACTTTTCTTAAACACTATATCAAAATAATAGATATAGAATATTTAAACATAATGAACAATACACATACAGAAAATTTATAGTTATTATAGTAACCGGTTTGAATATCTAATTTATTTTAATAGAGTTTAATAAAATTATTTTCTCTCTCTCTCGGATCTGTATTTAACTAAATTTTTAGATATTATAGCAAAATAATTCTTTTTTCATGTGCCAATCGCGGTTATACATTTCTAGTACGCTACAACTCTTTCGATTAATTTATCCGCACTGTAAAAAAAAAGTATGTAAAATTACATAAATAATATGTGGAAAAATTACACATTTTATTGTGAAACATTATACATATCATATTTCTATTTTTACGTTTCTAAATATTAATAATGTAGCTTAAGAAAAAAAATTTTTTAACGCACAATTTCTATAAACTTAAAGTTAAAAACTTTTGACTGGCCGCATATTAGATCGTGACGTCATAAACGAGAAATAACACGTTGAAGTTTCTTGCGTGTCATTTGTAAATAAAGAGAATTCGGATAAAACAAAATAATAAGATCGCTTTAAAACACTTGTAAAGTGGGTCAAGATTCGCCTCACTTCTCTTTTCCTGACAGTCAGTAAATAGTCGTAAAAGGCACGTGAAGTGAAGGCATGTAAAGTGAGGTTAATCCTATTTTCGTCTCATATGCTTTTTACGACTATTTACCGATTGTCAAGGGGGAGAGGGGATAAGGATATCTTCGGCAGCTCATTTTTAAAAGTGTTAATTTTAAAGCAATCTCACTATTTTTAGTATTGTGTTTTATCCAAATTTTCTTTATTTACAAACGGTATGTAACAGTGATTTCATCGTGTTATTTTTTAAATTGTTTAACGTCACGTGCAACTATATGGTCGCGGCGATTAATCAGGAACCTTGTAAATTTATCTTCCATCGATTGAAAATTTACTATTGCAAATATTTATTTAGTAAAAAAATACTTTTTTTGTAAATTACAATTTTATTTGCGTGTGCAGATATACTTTTAATAGTAAGTCCCAAATTATTCACTATAATTGTTGTTACATGAAATTCTTTTACAGCGTATGAAGTAGAGAGAAACCGGAAATACGATATAATTACGTCCATCACAGAAAACACCTTTAGCAGTATGCCGTAATTCATCTCAAATTAGTCCGTACCTTCTCCGCCGCGAAAATTCTGTCGATCGGTGCCATCCGACACTCGTCTTCGTTACTGTCACATTTACGATGACAGACGTATATCTTCTTTAAAAAAAAAAAGAAGCTACCGACATACCGTATACGAGGCGCATTATCGTATCCGCGACGCTTCCGCGGCGTGGTATATTAGTTTTCCGTTGCGAAACGAACGGGAATGTACACAGGTGCGTCGCGTATATCTTTCAGCATTGTCGACAGCCCTTTCCTGGCCTCTCCACCGCCCATGGCCTGACACCATTTCTACGCTCACCGCACCGTAAAGTACGAATTTACGCGATAAACGCATAAAAATTCCTCGATTCCGACGCTTGCATAATGTACCGTGCAAAAGTCGCTTTTTACGTTCCATACTATTTCACGGTTTATCACGGTAACACCAACCGGATTCTTTCCGGTATTGGCTCTCGTTCGTTTGCGTGCACCCTTCGTCCGTATAAACGCAAACGCGAGCGGAATCGACGAGGTATAATTGGCAATCCTATGATATTTCGCGTAATACATGAGCTGTTACTGTCGCTAATCGGTACGCTATATATGACGCTCACTCACGTTATGACGCTCGAAATCGACCACTGTATAAACAATGGCGATGAATATTTAATGGTCGCCATCAGACTTGTATGTGAACGCGTATCATGCAAATGCACGTGTAGCACCGCTGACACGTGATGCGCCTTTGTGTGATTTTCCGTCAAATAAATTTTCATAATGCATTAGGCACAGTTTCCGTAGGTGCATAATACGAGGCGCGAAATTATTAGGCACTTAAAAGAATCGTCACGGTAATAATGATCCTTCGCTGATCTATTGTTTCGAGGGAATTTATATAGAGAGACGCACTGCCCGTAAGTGATATATATCCTTTTCCATCCACGATGCAAAAATTAAATTATATTATTCGCCTGGCGAAATATTTAATAAAATGCTTATTGCTGTTTTTCCATTAAACTGTCATAACTCGTAACATTTTTCTCGGAGCTCTCTCAATTTTTCTTTCGCATTCCGCGTTGTAGATGTCTTTCGTTCGAGGACCGGTTACATTTGCAATATAAAAGCTTGACGTTGCATTTTTGCAGTTTCGAAGATGACGTTTCTACATACACCAGCTATGACGACCTGGACGCGGACGATCCCGACGATTATCGGCAGCCCAGGAGGCTTCACTGGGCGAATAAAATGGAATTCGTTCTGGCCTGCATAGGCTACTCCGTCGGTCTCGGTAACGTCTGGAGATTTCCCTACTTGTGCTACAAAAGTGGCGGCGGTGAGTCTCACGATAAATGCATGAATCTATTACGTAAATTACGCGTAATCGTGATGAGAATACTCATGAGGTTTACGAAGTGTGAAAGAAGTCTTACAAGATACACGAGAGAGAAGAAGGGGAAGAAAGAAAAAAAAAAGAGTTCTCGCAGATGTTATGAGAACTCTGCAGTTATAAGGTCAAAAAAATAAAGCAGATGTCAAATGAGCAGACACACAATCGCGACGTGTTTGCCGCGATTAGCATAGCTGTGATAAGAGCACGCCATTATTTTGCACGTTGCGAAATACGTCAGTGTCGGAACAGCTGACGGAGCAACCAGAATTCATGCTACCGTCCTATAATTCTCACGAGCACGGAGCTGCTCCGAAACGTCTTTTCGTTTCCCCCTTTAAAAACATTCTTTAAGTACTTGTTCCTATTCTTCCAACGTTTTATCGCGGCGAATGGCGTGAAAACGTGGCGAATCGTAAACGATAAATTGTTGCACGTATTGAACCAGCCAGATGATGATCTCTCTTCTTGTAGACGCGAGTAGAATATCATTATCGAATAAAAATCGCGCGCGTGCAGCACGAGGAAAAAATTACACCCCGTCACGGAAGGAGCAAATTGAGGCGGATCCTATGTGAAAATCGCGACGTCTTGCGTAAGCCGAGCTTTAGATTCAGGGCAACGCGGCGAGCTCTCTCGCAATCCCGGTAACGTGACCGCGTATCGTGTTGCCGGTAATTTTCAAAGTCTGGAAGCATCCGGAGCCCGGATGCGTGGCGCAATTCGCTCGCGGAACTTGATACATGACCTTGCCGGAACACGGCTTACGCCGCCGGGCGCGGTAAACGATTTCAATGACACCGGTGTGGAAATAATCGGCCGAGTATCACATCTCTACGTGCTACGTACTCCGCCGGTCGAATTGAAGAGCAGGGAAACCGGCTCGGATAACGCGATCCGATTTAGACGATTTGAAATGATTTATTGCCTCGCTCGAGCAACGTCGATCTACATAAATTCGCGCGAAGATTGAGGAGATCAAAATGGATTGGAGAGATCTTTCGCTTTTTATCAAACAAGAGAGTCGATCGCGTGCCACACATGCAATCTTCACCGCACACTCTGACGAATTTCGACGTTTATTTAACCGTCCTATAACTTTTCATTCTATCTTCAGTCAAGCTTATATCCTAAATGAAATTATGATACAAATAAGAATATACAAGGAAAGTATGTTTTGTTATAAAATATCTAAAAATTTAGGTACATACAGACATGAAAATAATTTTGTTGACCATCAATTATGTAAGAAATTCAAACATAATGAGCAACGCTGCGAAAAGTGCTGTTATTTTAACAATCAATTTGAACGTTTTACATTATTATTTTGATAACCCAATAAAATTATTTTCAGATCTGTATAATTTAGTTAAATTTTTAGATACTTTAGCAAAACTGTTCTTTTCGTATAGAATAATTAAATCGTTAGAAAAGAGAAAAAAAGAGAGAGGGACGAAGATTATTTTTAAATTAACTAATTGTCATTTATTTATTAGTCTTATTTTTAAATTAATTAAAAGATCACTAATAAAAAATGTAACATATTTATTTAATTGTAACTTTTGTGTGTGTATAATATGTATAATATAATTCCATGCTTATTATGTGCTGGAAATTACTCTGTAATTTCAACAGCCTATGGATGGGCAAGTTAATTCGTTATACAAATAGCACATATAGTATTGCTGTAAAAATACAGAGCGTGCATAATTTTGCAAAATCACATATTAAACGGAAGACCGGAAAATCAGGGGAAATAATGCGATTTTACTTGCGCACGCGAGATGCACACGTTCCGATATTCATTGTTACCGCGATACTAAATTGCATTTTCGTGATAAAGACGATACTGTAGTGAATAACTGTAACAACATTAATGCGAGTATGTGTCATTATCCACCTTGTAGTGCGACGCAATTGGATTTTCACCAGAAATTAAATCGCTCGTAATCATTATTGATATGTCACATTGAAATCGGCTCCGACTGTTATCTCCGGCATTCTCGTTTAATATCGATAATTTATTTCGAGTATGTGATCGCGTATATTATATCGTCTGCAGCGAACTAAATGAAAACTGTCATTCGTGTCGTTGTTCAGCTTCGGATTGAAGCGACAGAGAAAAACAGATCGGATAACGCTGTATGATTTATGCTCGTGATGTGTTGTATAGCATTCCGTCGAGACTGAGATAAATTTACACCTTTCCGCGCGAGGTGTAAAAGAAATTACATTTGTACATGCGTGACGCTTACATAAATGGACCAAAATGTTCCAAATATTGAAAAAATCTGTGTAGCAAAATGAGAGCTCAAATCGTGTAACAATAGCCGCTGTAAGTGCGACAGTATGATTCGTGCGCTCGGTAAGCTGTATCAGCGAGTTTGACAATGGAAGGAAACTTGCCAACAGCTGACTAATCGTCACCTCTCCTGTTCTCGCGGCAGCTAAATGCTCGATGTCAAATTAAGTCGTAATCCGTAGCGCCGCTACGGATCATCGTTTATTGCGAATAAAGAGTTACATCCAGTGACCTTGTCGCTACCCACAGTATGATTAATGTCGAGGCACTTATTACGTACACGCGCAAACCTTGGTTTAGTGAAACGCTGGGCGAGACCTGTGTCCCGCACTAACTGAATTCATCTTTTTTTTTTTTTTTTCTTTTAAGAAAGACCATCAACGTTCTTTGCAATTATACACGAAAAGAACGGTTTTGCTGAAATGTCTAAAAGTTAGACATGAATCTGAAAATAATTTTGTTGAACTGTCAGATCTAAAAGTAATTGTATAAAATGTTCAAACTTATTGTTAGAAGATTAAAATTTTTGCAATATTATTCATTATATTTAAGTTTTCTACATAATTATTTTAACGATTTAATAATATTATTTTCAGATTTGAATCTAGCTTAATTTATAGGTATTTCAATATAATCTCCTCTTTTTGTATATATGCTTTTAGTCTACACCGAGGGAATCTCACTTATATTAATCGCATCGTTTCAGGTGTGTTCCTCGTGCCTTACTTTTTAATACTCGTAGTATGTGGAGTACCATTGTTGTACATGGAGCTCAGCATCGGACAGTTCACTCGTCGCGGCCCAATCGGAGCCCTAGGTCAAGTGTGTCCGTTATTGAAAGGTAAATGGATAAGAGTCGCGATGTGACAGATTGGCGATTAAATCTCCAACGACTATTTGATAAAAACTCACTTCTCACGCGCTCATTTTTATAGTGTTGTAAAATGCGTTGACTGGAAACGTGCTTAACTTGAAAAGAACAATTGAGTGAATATAATAGGATTAAAATTATCACTGTTTTATCCTCTTAGCGTCATTCTATCTTTATAGATCTCTTTTTATTATTGACTTGGTCTCTTTATTTCCTTTTAACAATTACATTTTTATTGCCTGGCTTAAACTCGTTTTCGTCGTCGAACGACGAACGGATTTTTTACATTTTATTTCGCCGGCTAATTATTCTATATTTTCGTATTTATTAGTTCTAAAAACATATAACAATCATTTATACACGTTTTACTTTTATCTTTTAATTTTTATAATTTATTGATTATTTTATATAATGTTTGTGCCGCTATATGTTTGCGCACTTTTAATCTCGATTTCTTATCACACACGTTCTAATTTACGTATCTTTATTTTTAATTATTGACAGATGACATTCATAGTCGCGATTCTTATATTTAAAATCATCTTAAGTAATGTCTTAAGAAAGATACTAACACGGCTCTATGATTGGCTTATGACTTAATCTTAAGATATACTTAAGACAGTCTTATTAAATATAAGAACTGATTATGAATTCCGGCTTACATCTTATCATCTTTCATAATAATTTAATTTAATATCTATTTATATTATTTTTTATGAATATTTTAATGCTAATAAAGATGTAATCGTGTTCAGGATTGACAAAATCTTTAGTATCTTCGTAAATAAAGATTACTTTTTACAATTATATTTTAATCGATACCCTAAATTTATTCTCGTTGTTTTTGATTTATTGCTTTGCATATTATATATACGAACTATATTAATATTTACTTATTCTAGTAAAACTGCAGAAAAAGGGAGCAACCTCCGATGATTTTGACCTTGACATATGTGTTGTCATGACCCTGAGTGACCCTCAACAAGTTTTATCCGTCGATCGTTCTTCGTTAAAAAATTATTAACAAAAAAAAGTTATCATCCCCTACTGCTACTAGGCGCGCATAAAAACAAAATTCTCAGCTTTAAAATAAAATAGGTAAATATCCTGTTTAGGAGAGCCCCCTCCAATGACATATGTCAAGGTAATAACTATGAGTGACCTCCAACAGGTTTTAGCCGTTAAAGAGTTATTAACAGTCAAAGTTAGTAATTATTTCCCTGCGAGCAAAAAAATGGCCCTCGTTTCGCGCCCTTTTGCAAGAGGGAGGAGAGGTGAGAGTCGCTTCGCGTGGAAAATTTAACGTTTTTAACAGGGGAAGGTGTAGAATATAATACTTATTATCATACATGTATAGCAGAAAAATAAAAGGCAGTTAGTTTTAAAACTTTTTTTGTTAATAACTTTTTAGCGAAGGACGACTGACGGATAAAACTTAGGGGTGACTCATCGGAGATTGCTCCCCTTTTCTGCAGTTTTACTCTGCCTGAAATACATATTCCAAATTGCGTCTAATAATTTACTATTATACATATATTACATATGTATTAATTTCTGTCTTTACAGGAGCAGGTTTATCGTCAGTTGTAATATCATTTTTATTGTCTACCTATCATAATGTGATAATAGCCTACGCAATTTACTATTTCTTCTCGGCATTTCGATCGGAGCAACCATGGTCACGTTGTGACAATTCGTGGAATTCGCCGCGCTGTTGGCTGCCTAGTTATGGGTCCATCGATAATCGAACTCGACCGAATCTAACGAGAACACCATCTGAGGATTTCTTCGAGTAATTTTGTTTCTTAATATTTACAATTAAACTAATTAATTCAGTTTCTTATTGTAATTATATGAATAATATTATATGTTGCTATATACGTGTATTTTCGTATAAAAAAAGTTTAAAGTGGCTATTAAATCGCGTGTAAGATAGTTCGTAAAACGATCGCGTGTTGTAACTTCGAAGTGTTTAAAGAAAGAATAATTGCCTTTCTATTTAGCAATAAGGTCCTGCAAATTAGTAGTGGCATCGAAGAACCAGGGATTTTGAGATGGGAGCTCGTGGCATGCTTGATAACTGCATGGATCATGGTATATTTTTCCATTTGGAAGTCCATTAAGTCATCAGCGCAAGTGAGATATCTGACAGCAACGCTGCCTTTTCTTCTAATCGTGGTCTTCCTCACGCGATCCCTCACTCTAGAGGGAGCCGCGAAAGGTCTGCAATTCTTTTTCCATCCACGCTGGGAATTGCTTGGCGATGCGAAGGTATCGTAATATCAATTTCTCGATTAACAAGACAGAGAAATATGATGAGTAATAGAATAATAGAATAGCCGTAATTAATAACAGAAATTATTTTATTACTGTAGAAGATGTATTATATACATGTGAAGATGTATACACAAGTGAAATATAAATAATATACATTATTATTGTGTTTAAAACTTAAAGATATATTAACGACTTAGCTTCAAATTAAAATTATGTTTTTTTACATGATAAAAAAGAATCTTACCTTGAATTTTCAGTTAAAGTTAAAATTGGTAGATATCCAGTTGAAATGAACTGTGAATGTTTATAAATTAAAACTGGAATTTTATTAACTTTTACAAGATAAGAAAGCTGTAGTGTCGCTGAAATAGTACATTCTTATTTTGAAACAAAAAACGTAATGAAATAATGAATTATAATAAATCTTATTCAAGAAAAAATTTTAAGGTAGATCCCCATTCTTTAAAGGTTAAACAGCAAGATTTAGCTTAGATCAAAATGGCACTTTCCTACTTATAATTAGTTATTATTCATATATTAGTCTAATATTTATTGTTATTAATTCATTTATTATCAATATTTATTAATTAGGTCTGGGTTAACGCCGCGGCGCAAGTCTTCAATTCTGTAGGAATCGCTTTCGGCTCGATGATATGTTTTGCGAGTTACAATCGATTCCACAACACAATCCTCGTAGACACCATTGCCGTTTCACTCATAAATGCCTTCAGTAGTTTATTGGTTGGAATATTCTCATTTGCCACAATCGGCAATATAGCGCTGGAGCAAAACATGTCTGTCGATGCTGTCCTAACTGACGGTACGTATAAAAATGAAGTTTACGTCACGCTAAATATGATAAATTATGTAAGTATCAATATAAGTATGTCACGCGCGTTATGGAGAGAAAGGGTATAAGACGTAATAGAATCTACAATGTCGAAGACTGTTGTATCTTTTTTTTTTTTTTAAATTTTTTCCTCGTTTATTTTACATCGTCAGATTAACTCCCCCTGATGACATTTTATAGATAAATCATAATTTCCGTTCAAGGACCTGGTCTAGTCTTCGTCATCTATCCGCAAGCGCTAGCCAAGATGCCAGCTTCTCAACTCTGGGCTGTGCTATTTTTCTTTATGCTGGTCTGCCTTTCGTTGAACAGTCAAGTAAGCGTATATAACAAATAATGACAGATAAAGCCTTATTTCATATCGCGATTTTATGTACACGCGCGATTACAGATTAATCTGTAAGCCAACGCAATTACGTCGAATTGTATCGTGCGAATTATCTATGGAGATACAAACAACGTTAGTCATGAAACGAAAAACAAATACTATAAAGTAACATAAATTACTCAATAGCTTAATAAATGCAGATTGTATTTTAACAAGCGCTTTCTATTTCGAAGATCGTATAATAATTGGATTTTTGCAATGCTTTATTACATAAACTCCGGAAACTCAGTTTGCCGTTGTTGAAGTGGTCGTTACGTCGATTCAAGACGGTTTCCCAAATTGGGTGAAGCGTCATCTTCTCTGCCACGAAGTGCTGGTTCTCCTCATATGCGTCATTTCGTTCTTATTTGGATTGCCGAATATTACACAGGTAGAACGACACTCGAATTGATGTTTACACAGTGTAATCAAAACTAACACTCTTATCCCTTACTAAATAATTTTCCGACTGCCTCAGGGCGGTATTTATTTTTTCCAACTAATAGATCATTACGCCGCATCGATGTCTATCATGTTCTTGGCGTTCTTCGAAGTAATTGCGATCTCGTGGCTTTATGGCGTACGGCGACTGTGCAATAACGTCAAGGAGATGACTGGACGCTTGCCTTCGAAATACTTCCGGTTCTGTTGGTTCCTCGCTGCGCCTCTTCTTATAATGGTACTCAACAATATTAATATTAATTTTAGAATATTAAAACTATAGCTTTTATTCTGCATCGACAATTTATATATCTGAGTAATAATAAAAACAATATTGACTGTAAATCAAACAGAGTACGATGAAACATTCCGGATTTACAAACGGATTCACAGACGCTAATTATTCGCGTTCGCGCAACTGTTATTCTCAGAAAAACATGATATATCTTGTTTTTATCTGATGATAACAATTATATAGATAATTGCCCGCTTTTAATCCTGCTCCCTTGCACTTATCTTTATGCAGTCGGCAATTTTCAAGACGTACACGGCAATATTATTATAATTACTTTATCTTCTTAGGCTGTATGGGTATTCAGCTTAATTGATTATGAGCCGCCGACCTACCACAACGGTGATTACATATATCCATGGTGGGCAGAAGCGATCGGATGGGGCATTGCGTCCCTCTCCTTAATTTGCATTCCCGCTTTTGCCGTTTATGTATTCGTCAGAGCGGATGGTGCCACGTTTGCCGAAGTATGTCGAGTTTTATGGTTGACATTGTTGAATTGAAGTTAATCAATTAACTATAAAAAAATGAACATTAGAACTATCAAAATAATCCGAATGACTGATTGTAATTTTTTATTAAATTTATTAATGCTATATTTTTTTAGGTTTACCATGACTTTTATTACAATATGTATATAATTAAATTTCTTTATATGTATAGAATTAATTTTCCCTCTTTATCTTTTTAAATAGGTATATGTTAATTGTCGGTAGTTCTAGTATTAATTATTACTGTGAAAACAAATATATATGTATATATATATATATGTTAATGTATATCATTTTAATAATTTCTTTATCATAACAAGAGAATTTCTTTGAAAATTAATATAAAATATCTTTAAAAATTAACCAAAAATTTGACACTATATATATGATTTTTTATATCATGAATAAAAAACTTATTATTTATTTAAAAATAATGTTAGATTGCCAAAAAAAAATTTACTAAAAATAGCTTAAAAAAACGTATCGCTAGAAAAAAAAGATCTCGCATTCTATACAAAAACTTTCATCCACAGAGATTCAAAAATTCCATCAAACCACACTTCGAGGCGTGCAAAGTTTGCGGGCAGGAATACTGCATGGAGCCTATGCACAGTCTGCCAGAGGACATGCTCAAGGAACCACAAACTGACGTAAATACATCGATACAACTGAATTCCCACAATCAAATAAAGTCTCAGACGTGATAACATACCGATTCCGCAGGGACGATCAGTTTCTCACAGCTGCACTTAATTCACAGAATGCCAAAGCATTTTGAGGAATAATTGGTTAATAACAAAAAATGTCATTCGCTCGAGTACTTTTATCGTCGGTCATTACGATAACTGTCGTGGCAGTCAACATTCCATATTTATAATCTTGTTATAAAGATAGTAATCACTTGTGAGAAAGAGTCATTAGGATAAGAGAACATATCTGTTATATGTATATTTCTCATAAAATGTTATTACTTCTTGTAAACTGTTACTCTTTACGCCATTGTCATGTGATAGACTATATAGACAAGCACTGATTTGACATAAGAGTATATTTCTGTATATATCAAAGTCAACATAATGTGTATAACATTGTTAACCATAATTTTAATAAATTATTACATATTGTCCAAGAATGTGTTTCTCTTAACGATATCCGATTTTTCCATATTATTCTCTTAATTTCTTTAATAGCATTTTACCCTCGAAATTGAAATAACATTTATCACTGTCGCAATAGATATCACTTTTTTCTCTTTATAATGATTACGGATTATTGGTTATTTGATACAGAGAACTTTAGAAAAGGTTTTGCTATAAGCGCGCTTATGTAAGTTTAGAATCTCTGTTACGCAGCGGGTTTCCATCGTATTGAATCCTCATATGGTAAATTAGATATAACTAATTGCATTATGCGACACAAGTCCCGCGATAGTATTGTCTCATTTGAGCATCGGACAAGCTCAAGTTCGCATTGAAGTTTACCTTAACGTCGTTCCGCTTAAAGTTGCCGAACCATGACAAAGAAGTTTGAATTTAATTGGCGCATCGAAGTGCCAGAGCTCTTGAGAAATGGCTCGATGTTCGATCGATGGTTCGAAGACAAGGAGTCTACTGAATACGAGCCGAATTGCCTATTCAAAGTCGACGAGTATGGTTTCTTCATATATTGGAAAAGTGACGGCAAGGTAGCTTATTGCAAAGTCTTTGTAAATTTATTTCTAAATAGACAAATTTTGTTCGGTTATTATTTTTTAATAAACGAGCTCACGACTTAAATAACTCATGACTTTTTATAGGATGGCGATGTAATAGAACTGGCTCAAGTGAGCGATATTCGTTATGGAGGCACACCAAAGGTAAAAAGAATAAAGAAAGATCGTATAAAGAAAGATAATCCATATATTACAAAAGCTTATAGTGACATTGTAAAGTTACAATGTTACTGAAGTTATCCGTGAAAATAATATTATAGAGTAATAATCATTTGTATCATCGAGTAATGTCAACGATCGGTCTGTCTAGGATCCAAAGTTATGTAATAAATTAAGTAAACATGGAACGTTAGAGCAATTGGACCAAAAAAGTTTAACTATATGCTCCGGAGTGGATTATACAAATATTACTTATCAACACATTATATGCTCGGATGCACAAGCGGCTAAGGTAATAATAAAAAGAAATTGTAAAAGAATATTAAAATTGTATATATAAACTCAAAATTTAATAAATCTATAAATAGGGGTTTTTTTGTTATCCAAACAGAAACAACCATTACTAAGGCTATCTTTGTCTTCAGGAATCAAAAGATAAAAATAATTTTAGCCACGATTACTTCTGGTTACATTAATGAAAAAACGCACAATTTTTAAATATAATTTTACAATTTTATATTCTTATCGTAGTTAAATTATTTGGTAGCAGGGTATGCTGATACAACTGAACATTGACCGTTAACATAGAAAATCATATTACTCGCAATTTAACATTTAATTAAATTATTCAATTTGCTCTTTTATATTTTGTTTTAAACATAAATTTGATTTCCGTTTACATTTATTTTATATTGCTTTATCGATAATATAATTAGTGCTCTCAATTATCTTCTTATTTAACTTCTCAATATGTTAATGTTAATCTGTGGTTAATCAATGCAGGATTGGCAAGCTGGTTTGCGTTTAATTACGCACAATACAAAAGCAAGTAACGTTTGTCCAACAATACAGCTTATGAAGCAGTACGTATTCATTAATTCGAATCCAATATAGCTATAAAAATATAACAAATATTTGTTTGAATGCTGATATTGTTTATTTTGATCATTAAATAAAATTTGGCTGCTCATTAATCGGATCCGCCAGTTGGATGCGACTAAGTTTCCAAGTCGATTCGAAAGGAAAGGTTCCTGTGAAAGTGATATCAAAGACTTTTGCATCTGGAAAGACCGAGAAACTCGTTTATCAAGGATTATCGGAACTAGGTCTGCCCAGTGGAAAGGTTAGTCAATAAGAAAATTTTCGAAAGGAAAAAGCCTTAATTAACATTTGTGAAATGCGATCAACAAAGTTTACTTAAAGTTAATTTAAAGAAATTTCAAAGTTATCTGCAAGTTGCACGACTTTTTCCTATTTCAAATGGAATAGAAAATTAATACCTTTTTCGTTAATTCAATAATGTAACAGTATTTTGCTTGCAAATGATTTTTGAACGTAAATTCACACATAAAAATAGTATTATTTTGTATATTTACAAAGTTATTACCTCGCCGCGTATTATAAGAGAAGTTAATTCATTTTTAAATATAATTTAACATATAACATTATTTGATATTGGTATCAATTCTCATTTACGTGTGTAATATAATATAAGAAAATATGTATATCGACGCGCGTGCATATTATATTTTACAAACCGCTATTTCTCATGTTTTAGAGTGACAAAATAGAACCAGAGGCTTTCACGTTTGATAAATTTTACAGTTTGTACTTCAAGATATGCCCTAGGAATGATATAGAGGAGCTTTTTCAATCCATGTACGTATTAAGTTTGGGCTTTACATAATTTTTCACATTATAGAGGACATATTATTATTTTCTTATTTATAGCACAAAAGGGAAAATAGATACCATAAGTTTGCAACAATTGGTAGAATTTATGAATACAAAGCAGAGGGATCCGCGACTTAACGAGATCTTATATCCACTGTATACAGAGAAGAGATGTACCGAGATTATCAATGACTACGAAACAGATGAGAAAGCAAAAGCGGAAAGTGAGCTTCCACAAAGTCTACCTTTTTTTCGTCATTATTCATCTTTTTTATGTCGAGTTCTAATTTTATTATCTTCAGAGAAACTGACGAAGGACGGTTTTATACGATACTTAATGTCGGATGAGAACGCGCCGGTGTTCTTAGACAAATTGGAAGAATGGATGGATATGGATCAGCCGCTTTCACATTATTATATCAATTCGAGCCACAATACTTACCTTAGTGGCCGTCAGATCGGTGGCAAAAGTACTGTTGAAATGTATCGACAGGTTCTGCTTGCTGGTTGCAGGTAATATAATCTTTCAGTTTAAGTATAACGACACATATATATAATATAATACATCGCGAATAGAAAATTATATATAGATTAAAAAATATTTTGAAACGATTCCGGAGGAAAAATGGATAAAAAAACAATTGCGACTGCAGGTGCGTCGAGTTGGACTGTTGGGATGGAAAGGGCGAAGATGAGGAACCAATTATAACTCATGGCAAAGCTATGTGTACCGATATCCTCTTCAAAGATGTAATTTATGCTATAAGAGACACTGCGTTCGTCACTTCCGAGTATCCCCTAATTCTGAGTTTCGAGAATCACTGCTGCATGAAGCAGCAATATAAATTAGCTAAATATTGCGACGAAATATTTGGTGACCTCTTGCTGAAGGAGCCCCTTAAAGATTATCCCGTGAGTGAGAGATGTGTCGACAGACATCACGTTTAAAGCTGGTTCTACATTAGTCGTATTCGCAGCATCGCAAAGGTTGCGATCCAATCAACATCAAGTTAACACAACTCTGATTAAACCGCAACGTTTATTCCGACATTTTTGTAAAGTTCCGATGCGATTGATGTAAAATCAGCTTATTGACCCCCCATCGGTAAATTAAAATTAATCGTACATGCGAATATGCGTACATTAATTTCCAGCTTGAGCCTGGATGCCTTCTTCCTCCGCCAAACGCGTTGAAACGCAAAATAATGATAAAAAATAAACGATTGAAGCCAGAAGTGGAAAAAGTCGAGCTTGAGCTTTTCCGCGCTGGACAATTCGAAGACAAGGATGAAGTTGTAGAAGATGCCAGTGCACCCGCAGCTGCTCCACCTCCAGAACCAGAACCACCGAAGGTGATTAACCACATTAATGAATTTTCAAACAGTTAAACATTATTCTATCTTTCTCACTTTTTTCTTTTTGAAAAATTAACGATTTCGATATTACCGGCTTTGATGTGTTGTACAGGAAGGCGAAGCTCCTGCCGGAGGCGAAGGAACTGAAGAGGTACAAGCAATCCAGTACACGGGCAGTACAATGCGAGTTCATCCTTATCTCTCGGCAATGATAAACTACGCGCAACCAATAAAGTTTCAAAGTTTCGAAGCTGCAGAGAGTACGTGATACCGTTTATCGAAACATTCTACTTATCAGTAATTGTATAATAATTGTATAGTTATGATCAACGTATGAATTGGTGATAACTTAAAAAATTTGTGGAAATCATTTTTAATATTAGAACACTAAAGCAGTCAAAATGTTTTTTAAATTTTTATTAAAATAACTGTTTTTTAAATTTCTGTATTTTTGCACAATACGTTAAATAATTAAATTGATTAATTTTCTCTCTTTTTTCAAAGAAATATGTATGTATAGTATATTTAAATAGTGAAAATAAGTATAATTAGTCCAACACGTTTTTCAATCTTTTCAATCAATTCGCAGTACACGTTAAATAATGAGCCAAATTTGTCGAAGTACATCATTAGGCGCACACATTTCAGTGTGTATGCTCACAGCATAGATATATTTATCAAATATCTTCAACAAAAATAAAAAATAAGAGAGTAAACATAATATAATTTAAATAATTTTTTCACAATCTTTAAAATATATTTTACCTTACGTCTCACTTATTTTACTTTCTTTTATATTTTTAACTTCTTCTGAAAAACAAAAGAAAACTCTACATTGCATTGGTCGAAAGTCCTTGAAATTGTCGTCTGTATGTATATAATATATTATATTTATACAATATTGATACTTTTTTTATGGAAACTTCAAAGATGTTGTGAAATCATGTAAAATCTTGGTCCAATGAATACGTGAATCTGTAAATGCGTGAAATTTAATATTATTCTTTCTTCCTTGCGATGAGTTTTGTGTGCAATACGTGTCTTAAATTTACCAAGGTAGCGGGTGTGTACGTGTGGTAGTGCGTATGTCTCGGAGACTTAAGGAGAGTTAAATGAATGAGCGTACACGTGCGCACGTGTCGCGCGCGCGACATGTACTAATGTCTCGACCCCGACGTTGCAGGCAAGAATATACATCATAATATGTCTTCGTTCTCCGAGACTGCCGCTCTTAACTATCTGAAAACTCACTCCGTGGAGTTCGTTAATTACAACAAGCGGCAAATGAGTCGAATATATCCAAAGGGCACAAGGGCTGATTCGTCGAATTACATGCCCCAGGTAACTGCAACGATACACAAACGCGTTTAGATTCCCCGCAGAGTTATTACTCACGTTATATATCTCTACGTGGAGAAAGAACGGTTTTAATATATCTTTAAAATTTAGCTAGATACAAATCTAAAGATCATTTTTGTTGTATTCAAAATAATTATGACTATCAAGCTAGAATGTTAAACATTTTCTTGCAGCATTGCTGATATCATATTTGACTTACTTATGTAATCATTTTAATAGATAATTCAATGAAATTATTATCTTTATCTACAATACTTATATTTTTTAATTCGTTGCGTTTTCTTCGTATATTGTAAGAACATATATACGGATTGTATATCGAAAGACACATGTTTTTTTTTATTAAATATTATATTTTGAGAAAAAAGATAGACAATCATCTGTTTTACGTCATTTATTTAGGTCTTTTGGAACGCCGGTTGCCAGATGGTGGCTTTGAATTTCCAAACTCCTGATCTACCGATGCAGCTCAATCAGGGAAAATTCGAGTATAATGGTACGACGGGTTATCTGTTAAAACCTGACTTCATGCGGAGACCCGATCGAAGCTTCGATCCTTTTTCCGAGGACGTCGACGGTATCATCACCGCGCAGTGCGCGGTTCAAGTCATAGCCGGGCAATTTTTGTCGGATAAGAAGGTGGGCACGTACGTGGAGGTGGATATGTACGGTCTACCAGCAGACACGATCAAGAAGGAATTCAGAACACGGATGGTGCCGGCGAACGGGCTGAATCCGGTCTACAACGAGGAACCGTTTTTATTCCGGAAGGTCGTGCTTCCCGATTTAGCAGTACTCAGATTTGGTACTAACGCCTCTTTCTTTATGCTCTTCGTTATAATATGAATTTGAAGTAAATAAATTAATGTTGATGTCTATATCTCTAATATTTTTCAATCGTATTTTATTTCCGGCAGGTGTATACGAAGAGAACGGCAAATTGCTCGGACAACGAATCTTACCCTTGGATGGCCTTCAGGCTGGCTACAGACATATCTCCTTGAAGACCGAAGCAAACTTCCCAATGGCGTTGCCCATGCTCTTCTGCAACATAGAGCTGAAGATTTACGTCCCCGATGGATTCGAAGGTAGTATCCCAGCGGCTCAAAAATAGTAGCACTCTTCACGGCGTTCTCTCACAAGCAGACCTCCAATTTCAGATTTTATGGCCGCCTTGTCGGATCCGGGCGGTTTTAGCAAGGCCGCCGAGAAGCAAACTGAAACGATGAAGGGACTCGGAATAGAACAGACCGATGCTAAGGCAGATGCTAAGAAAAAGAAAGAAGAAGAAGCGAAGAAGGGTAACAACATTATATATAATTAATATAATTATTTTTATATATTTACAAAATAATGATTTTCAATTAAACGATAAGGGAACAAACTGTATCAATTATTATTTGTTACACATGCGGTATGTATGTAATTCTCACATAATTTCAACAGAGGCATTGAAACTGGAACCTATTACATTAGAATCCTTGAAAAAGGAGAAAGGTTTTAAATTGGGCAAAAAATACCAGAAAGATTTGGATACCATGAAAAAAAAACACGCTAAAGAAAGGCAAACTATACAGAAGAATCATTGTAGTGCCATCGAAAAATTAACTAGAGGAAAAGAGTGCGTTATAATTTTCTACTTCAATGTAATTCGATTGCGAGAAAGAAGTTTGAGAAATTTAGAATACGATATTTAATATTATGCACAAATTATCTCAGGATTTAACGGACTATGAGAACATATTCGATAAGTGAAAATAGGAAAAAATGTTATGTAAAATTTGATTAAAAATTTTACACGTTTATAAACAAATATTAAAACGAAACACGAAAAAGGAAACAACGTATTTTTCATTACAGAATATGAAAGTATATATTTCATGTACGGAAAGTTCAAACGTATCTTGTGTATATACATATATATTTACATCACATTTATTATCTTTAAACGGTTCAATATCATTTCGATCTCTATGTAAATGATATTCATTTAACTCAGACAACGGCTGCGCTCAAAAAGAATAATTGTTAGATTTCCATTGTTATAAAATAGTATAACTGTTACAAAATATCAATGTTCTGTTAAAATACCACCAAAATGTTTCCGTTTCAATAGTTGCAGTCCGATTCATGCATAAAGGTCATGAACATCATTTATCTTTAGGTGCGCTCCGTTCGCGCATGATACATCAATTGTCTTTATTTAACATTTGACAAACAAGAACGAAATGATTTTTAAGTTATGAGCGTGAATCGGACCGCGGTCAATATTTACTTATAATTTTGCAATAAAGCATTTCTAGCTTTATATGATACTTTTTTTTATTTCCACTGATATAGAACATGCTCTTATAGTTTATCCATTAAATCTTAAGACATTCTGTATATGCATTTAATATTTAATATATTATTTAACGTACGTGATTTTAGCAAAAATACTCTAGCGCAAGATGCGAATGTCAAGAAAATTATAAGTGAACAAACAGCTCAGTGGTCTACCATGATGGAAAAGCAGAGGAAGGAGGAATGGGATTTATTGAAGAATCAAACGCAGAACTCTCGTGACGAGTTAAAGAGGCTGATCGAGGTCGTGCAAGCTACGCAAATTAAACAAATGCAGGCGAAGCACGACAAGTTGGTTCACATTATTTATTTGTTTTGTTATACTTTCCTACTGATAAATCTTTGCAATAGCGTAAGTTCTAATATCTTTTGTCATATGTCGTTTAAACACATTAATATTGTAGAGACATAAAGGATATAAATACCAATCAAGCGAAAGTATCCGTGGAAACGGCGAAAGAGGTGATGAATGATAAGACATTGAAGACGAAGGGTGAAAAGGACAGGCGACTTCGCGAAAAAAAGCAACAGAATACGAAAAAATTCGTGGAAGAGAGAAAAACTATAGAGATGAAACAGGGTCGTGAGAAAGAGAAACTGAAGGTTACTCATGAAAAACAAGTACAAGATCTTGACAAGGACATCAATATAGTAAGTTTCAGATAGCTCTTCGTTATAATATTTATAATATTCTTTTCTAATAATATATCGAATTTTTTCTACAAGCAAGTTTGTGGAACATAGAAGACAGCAGCATCTTTTCCTTTATGGATCTTTTTAGAATTTAATTAAGTTATAACAGTTTAAAAAATTAATTTCTGTTCTTTATTGAATGAAGACAAAATATACATTTTATCTTATCGTTTAATGCCCGTAAATAGAAAAAAAGTGTAATAAAATATAACGAAAGCAATTGTAATTTTTATTTATAAAATTAATATGATTTTGTAAAATAACATTTATTTATCATGTTGCAGAATATTGAAATGTACGAAAATGAAGTGATCGAATACAACTTATCATCTAAGGCGGAATTCTATATATAATTTTTCTTAATATTTCTACTCATTTCTATTATTATCGTTTGTGAATATCATCGTTTTCTATTTCGAATGTAATACACACTTTCATATTTTTCATAATTGTATAAAAATAATAAATTGCAATAATAATTGTATATAAAAGTTATATTATAAAGTAATACGAATACGAAGCCTATAACAGTCTAGCTTGGATCTTAGTTACTTATATATAATTTCGCGTGAATTTTTATACTAATATATGTAGTCTTTCCAAACTACGCGCTGAACAATTAATTGTCGGTTCTTGAAACTCAACTCTAATAAACTACCGTAGTGTACTATCACGAATTAAATTAATATATAAGTAACTAAAATCCAAGCTAGACTCTGTCATAGGCTTCGTATTCGTATTAGTTATGTTCGTACATTGACAGTCTTTAGATAAATATTATTGTTTATACTATAAGGTTTTTGTGTGTACAGTTATTATAGCAAATTATTTCTAGTCATGTAGTAAAATACATCATACAGTTTGTATATCATTATTAGATAATCATTGATAAATAAATATTTATGTATTGATAAATATATATATATAATATATATGAATAAATAAAGAAATGTCATTAAAAAAATAGCTTGTTGAAATATTTTATCTTGAGGTCTGTCATAAATTATAAATATCAGTCATCAATTTCTTCTTTATGAGGGATTGCAGATGTAAAAGTGCAGAGGTAATATCGATTGAATTATTTTATAATATTTTGAAACATTTATTAATATATAGCTCAACATCATTTTTTTGTCTCCGAAGTGTAATCATAACTGCAAATAGGTTCATAATTTTTATACGACAATCGGAATGTATAAAACTATCGTTTAATTGGCACATAATTTTGTACATTGTTAAATTTTTGTGTTATTAAAGGAATACTGATGATTATGATTATAAACCACAAATATTTAAATTCTCCTGGAAATAATAATTCCATCGAACTTCATCTAATAAATGACATCTGTACTTTCCTGTACTTGAATGAAATTTTGTACAAACGGCATACGGTACACGTGCAAAGAAGCGATTGACCCGATGCATGCTCCAATCCAATAAACTATCACATGCTCCATGGACGAGGTTCCCAAACAACCATATTTTAGAGAAGTTGCTAATGCAGGATTGAAGTAACCACCGGTGTAATTGAAAGCTGAAATATATTTAAAGATCAACGATACAGACTTGTTTCACATCGTAAGAAAGAATATAGAATAATATTCACTAACCTGCAACTACCAAAGACGTGCCTACAAAGGCATCGATAACCATGCTAAACCTCGGGTTCAAGTCACCCAGTACTCGAGATACTACTCTGCATACACACGTTGCAATGCATTCCACAAGCGCTCCAATTATAGCGGACACCTGAAAAATCATTGCAGGTGTTTTTTAATTTATTCAATAATGAAATTATTTTCCGATCGCGCACGTGTTAAAATTACGAACGCTTAACTACATGTCGTGCAATACATAGAATGAATAATGAAACTCATTTTTAAAATATTATTTAAAAATTAATATTTTTTATTTTTATAATTCGTTGATGGGATTAAAAGTAACAATTTAGTCTTGCCTGCAAATCTGTAGTGCAATCGCCATAGGCTCTGTTCTTGTGTGTAGAAGCAAATTGGAACGCCCACAATATTTGGACGTATTTAAATATAAGGAGACCGCCGGCCAATTCTGCACATATCGATAAAAACGCGACAATCAAAGGCTTTTTACGTATTACTATATCCTCCATGTGTATATAAGGACATGCTGAAGCTTCATCCCAGTTTATCGACCACCAGATTGTCAGTAGAAACAAATAAAGCGCGTACATCCATACTCCCCAATTGTCCGCAACTACAGAAGTTCAAACTTTTTAGAAAGGAAAATACTTAGGACAAGTTCTATTGTAATGCATATATATAATAATAAAATGACAAAAAATAATATCAAACACTTTAATTAATAGTTTAAAAATACAATGAAAAAATATAATTATTATGCTAACATATACATATATCATATATGTAATAATACACAACATATAAATATAACTACAATATAAATAATAGATCTCTGAATCCACAAGATTATTGTTTATCAAAATTAATCGTATACAATATAATCAATTATTATACTTATACTTATAAAACAGTCGACTTACTTATAATAAGCTCGAAACAAGCTCCGCAAAGTTCTGCTGTAGCTATGAATTCAAAAACCAAAGTTTTTGTGAGGGGATAAGAATCTAGATAAAATAATGCATATCGTCTTAGCCAATACGCTATCCAAATCGTGACTCCAATGTACGCTGTAGACACTATTAAGTCTATTGATCCAGGCATTATCCTATTAAGATACGTGCCATTTAAACAAGTGCGGCATCAGCATAATGAAAACGTATGAGCGTAATAAAGCATATCCGATGAACAATCATATACCATATACCACACGCTAGAGAGATCTATAGTTATATCATCCGATACAGTGCAGTGATATAATTAATATTTTTATAACAAACTATGAATTTACAAATTATGCATATGCCATTTTCGTCATTAAGATTAATTTCATCTTGTAACAACATGCACTCGTATGATAAAACACGAAATTAACAATGTATTATGTAATTGATTTACTAATTCTATGATTGCATAGTTTAATAGAAAAACACAGCAAAAACTTACAAGATAATCACCAAATTACACTGACTACTATTTCAACTTTTATTATTTCGAATACAAATAATAATTAGGCTAATGAGAGTAAACTCGCTGTTATCAATGCGAAATCACAAAAAACAATATATATTCGTTAACTTTTATTATTTCGGTTTTCATAAAACTTCACGCACGAGACATTCGCATTGAGTAGGGCTTCATGTAGCGGTTATTTAAAACTATAAGAGTACCAAATATATCTACGCGAATATGTCGCGAGGCTTTAAATAACTCGCTGAGATTGTCAAACCATAGTGCTATGAAGCAACGGAATTTTTATTGATTCGATCTAAGGAATAATATATTCAAAATAATTAATTTAAAAAAATTACTAAAAAAAATAAAATTATACTTTAATAAAACATTATTTAGAAATATTCTTTGATAATTTCACATGAGTACATAATCGATGAAGATTCTAGTAGAGAACTGAGTGGCGCAATGCATCAATGACGTCGTGGATGCTGTAGAATGTATATCTGTTGCTTTCGAAATATTCGCTTTACGTAATTCATATCAATAGTATTTTATAAATCTACAATAATACTAAAATAACCATTAAATAAAGTACATATCAAGGTCAATCATAAAGGGACTGCACGTATACAATCAGAAATCATATCTGCAGTTTTATTCGATTCATGATTTAACTACATTTTATATACGTCGAAATAAATGATTTCATGTATTGTGAGAAGTAACATTAATCTTAGCACTGTAAAAAAGAAATATTTATTTACAGGAATTGAGGGACTCTCCCCCTTTGTATTTTTTAGCAGTGCTGGGAGAGTCATCTTGATTCTGTGTTCTTGACACTATCCTATGAATCCGTTTAGATTTCAAATAGGACATTGTTTCGGCCGATGATCTAAAAATCGATAAAATAATCATTAAATTAATGTAATAAATTTATTAATTTAATGATATAAGATTAATACATTTTTTCATGTTATTATACATTATACATATTCATTTAATTAGTAGAAATATCTAAAATGTACAATACTTCGGGAAAATATTTCTGAAAAAGATCAGAATATCCATAAAAAATGGTAATGAGAAAAGGGATGTTTCATATATGATCATTCATATTTTAGTGATGTCAACAATAATTACAAAAACTTAATTATAAAAATATAATCAACTATAAAACTATACATACTAAAAGATACGTGTATAGTATATACATTTTTTTGTATACCTTATTTTCTGTTCCGTCAATGTTTCCGTAGAATTATTCTCAGACGAATTAGAACTCAGAGAATAAGGAATGATCTGATAAGTTCTACTAACACCTTCATTAGTTGATTCACTATTTTCTTTCACAAACGTGAGCATTCGTGCATCTGCATCACTCGTAGATTTTCTTTTATTATTTTCGGACTCCGACTTTGCAGTCTTTACATCTGTCTGATTTTCAACCTTCGGTTTTAACTTGCCATCTTGTGTGGGAAAATTTACACTAGGCAAATTAATAGTTTTACTCCCTTTAGTGTTCATCAATTTAATTAGTAAATTTGATAATTCTTCTCTTTTTCTCGTTACGACAATTTCCTCGAACCATGTTTTTAAAGTTTTAATTGGTAAAGTATAATCTTTAATGGGATCCTAAAAAAGAAATAAACTCATAATCACATTGATAATTTACGTAATCCCTAAAGACATGTAAAAAATAACTATAATAATAAAAAAAAATATTAAAGATATTTTAATACACTTGCCTTAAAAAAACTTTCCACGTAATGTAAAACATATAATCCGCAATCAGTAAAATTTGATTGTTGGGGTACTTTTGGACACGCTCCTTTAATAGTATCTTTCGAGAATGTTTTTTCTACACCAAGTTTGGCAACATGTTCGCAACTTAAATAATCTCTTAATGTAGCAACCACCCGTGATCTACTAGCACCAGCAAGTGAGTCGAATATCAATATGCAGGGACTATAAATTAAATTATTTAAATATTAAAATCACAATAGATTACATCACAAAGACATGTTACTTACTTCCTGACAGTTTCCTTCTGCTCTTCGATTTTAATTTGGATTTTATTTTCTTCCGGTTGGTCTACCTCGTCCTATACATAAAATATATTACATTATAATTATTTTGAGACAGAAAAAACTTAACACAATAAAATTTATTTTACCTCTTCGTCACTGTCCATTTCCATTTCATCATCGTCGCCTTCTGCTTCGTCCCTCTCTGATCCATCATCATCTAGTTGATCTATCGTTATAGTCGTTGGTACAGGAGTGATTGTTGTAGAGCCAATTGTGACAGCTTTTGATTTTAACTCTTTTACTTTTTTACTCTTTTGTGGAGTCTTATTAATATAGTTTTCGCTATTTTTTGCAGTACAGGTGGATACTTTTCCAACTAGCCCAGGAAAGCAAATAATAGCCAAGAACCAATGAGCACTATAAACAATATTATGATACGAACTTAGATCGATAAAAATAAATATATATTTAAATAAGAGAATTCTATATCCAGTCAAAATATATCTTAGTATAATATTTAAATATTTCTGTGTAAATTTATATAGACATCTGTCTGCAAATTATGCGCCAAAATCTTTTTCAGTCTTGAAACGCAATCATGAACAGAACCAAAATAGTAATATCACTTGTTCTGACAAGCAATTTAATAATTTTTTATGCTAATAATCTTTATAAGAAAATAATCTGATGTTAATGTGAGTTCTTCAATCTGTAATTTATTCCGAAAAATACTGCCTCACTAAGATTCTCATATAACGAATATACTTTAAAATATTATTAAATTGCTTGCTAATTTAATAAGTAATATTATTACTTTAAATCTACTATGACTAACTGCGCTTCAAGACCGAAAAAGATTTCAGCATGCGATTTAAAGAATCTGATATGTATATAAATTCATACAGAAACATTTAAGCACTAAGATCCATTTTGATCAAATAAGAACTTCTCTTTGTTTAGTTAGAAACGTATATATATTGTTATATAAAATAATATAATTCCTATTTATGTTAACAAAAGTCAAAGAGCCAAAAAGTTATAGAATTACTTGAAGAATAAAACTTATTGACTCGTTTATATATTACAAATTATTTTAATATAAATTTCAATACGAGCCTAAAGTGCAGACCTCATATACACAAAAAAAAACTTTAATGTTTTGTTCTTTTTCTCTCATTTATATGAAAATAAACTTCTCGGGTATGCACCATGGATTTATTTATTTATTTATATGATATCTCAATACTGATTCTAACTTAATTCTAATAATATTCACTTCGAAATTTCTTAACTGATATTCGTTGATCCAATGTACTTAAAATTAATATATCTTTGCTTAAAGTAAACATATAATTGAACGATTTTTTTCATTATAAAGGTGAAAATTAAAAGAATAAAATTATATAATTTAAAATTATGTAAGATTGCAAAAAACATTCATTATAAATAATTTTTTACAAATAATTGAAGAAAGTGTCAGACTCTATTAAATTTGCACATACTAATGAGATCTTCGGTCTATGATCCTGAGTGGACTCAGTATTGAAACATCAGATAAAAAATTGTATCTTAATTACAAAATTTATAAGATTTATAGGATAATTCATGATTAAATTTACGAGATTACTTACTGTTCGTTTATGGGAATTATAACAAAATCTTTTTCAAATATATTGACATTTTTCGTCCACTTCTGTACTCTTGCGTGTCGTTTCGCGGCAGGTGTCATTGGCATGGTGCTTTCGGTAGCTTGGGCATGTGGGCTAGTTAAACGTTTGTAAAAATACGAACTGAACACGTGAGTTCTATGTTGATCAGATTCGGATAATACCTCTAAGGTTAAATACTTTAAATAAAAATCTATAATGACATCGTTTAAAAACTGATCTTCTGCAAGACATAAGTAATCTTCAGTGTTGATAGCTATTCCCCCTTTTGCAGGAGGTGGTGGATATACAGTTATTCTATAAAAAAAGAAAATTTACGTTTAAAAAAAAATTCAATAATCATATTTATAAATTTTCAATACGTAAAAAATGAAGTAATATTAGATTAACTAAATAAAATTATAAAATATACATTTTACATCAAATTATTAAAAGGCAAAATCGATTATTAAATAAGAATCTCACGTTTGTATGTCATCACTGACAGCAGTAGTATTTGTTACGTTTTGACTCTGTTTCCGTGTAACATTATGTGATTGTAAACACTGTAAAAATATATAAAAATATTTGTATTATGTGACATACGCATCATGAAATAAAATTTAATTTTTAATATGTACATCTCTTGGTGATGCTCGTATAAGTATATCGTTAGCTTCTTTAGGACTTAATTCGTCTATTTTATCTCCTCGTGAGAATAAGCTTGTTAATATTGCCTTCGAATCTTCCGGTAACTTGTCAGGTAATAATGTAATACGTTTATGCGTATGATCTAAAAAATAATAAAAATATAAAATATTAATCGGTTTTTTATCAAGAATCTTTTCATATATACATAATTATATTTAAAAAATTGTGAAGATTAAATATTATTAAGAATAATAAATTACAGAAAATATTAAAACTATAGAAAGTTCACATATATATATCATGTAAATACCTTTTCCAGCAGGATCATAATATGGTCCCTTTGGATCTTGCATTCCTAATAATTCACGTATCGTGGCTCCTGTATTTATAGATGTATAAAAGAATAGTACTGGCATTGTCTTTCCAAAATGAATTAAAAGCTTAACTATATCTTTATACTTCACGTCCAAAGTAACAAAACTTGAATCTGCAAAATATTTAAATATTTTAAAAAATTTATAAAATCTCGTAATCATAGATATTTCCATTAGAGATAAAATCAACTTACCATCTTCTAACAATGGTACCCTAAATCTTATACCACTATGAGAAATTACTACTTTTTCCCGAGGAATATATTTATAAGAACCTATTCTGACCGTTCGACACTCTAGAGCAGTTTGTGGTAATTGTCCAATATCAAAAAAGTTATGATTTTCATATATTTCTAAAATCCAATATTTCATTATTATATTATTAAATCAGCTGTAAATTGTAATGATCACTTATGTATCTCATAAAACATTACCTTTACTATTTTCTTCATTATCCATAATATCGTCGTATAAATTAAAAACAGAAGTATTTGTAATTATTGGTTCCTTATCCACAATAGTGTTTATATCCTCGTTAAATGTGTTACTCGCGTTGCCTACTACTGCGTTATTATTAACGCTTCCAATTTTTTTAGGTCTGCCTTCTTCTTCTTCGTCAGAAGATATTGTCAAACATTCTAGAAATTAATAAAATAATCAGTAATGTATACACACGTTTCATAATATTAAAATATACAAGATTATTATATTATTATATTCACCTGGCTCTTTATGAATAGGCTTTGATTTGGAAGGTGTACCTTTAGCTTTTCCTTTAGACCGTTTGGGACCGTCTGTTTTCTCTGATTTTGTAGTATTTCGTTCGTTGTTCTTTTTATAAAACACCTATAAAAATACACAATCATAATTACATCTACAAATTTATATTAACGGGAAATAAGCAGAAGAAATGGTTGACGAAAGTATATTACTAAATTACCCTAGTAGCACACTTATTGACACAATTATTGGCACATTATTGATTTAATTCTTAATTAATAAATCACTTAATTAATTAATCAATAATGTATCACCAATAAATTGCTACTAGGATATAAGATACATTATATGATACATTAAGATAATCGTAGTAAACTGCTTTCGATATGACCTGTAACGACAAAACAGTGATACAAAACGTCCTAGTTTTGAAAACAAATCTTAGCTAAAATCCTTCTATAAACAAAATACTTCTTAATGGCCAAATGCTGAAAGCGCTTTAAATTTTCTATATTAAAATGCTATGTTAATAAGTCCTCTTAAACTAAACTCTTAGGTTTTAAATGTTAAATTTGTTAGCAATATCAATCAAACAATAGATCATGTAATAGGATTTCATGACAGTGTATTAATAAGTATATATCGGTCTTCTGGCACCGCAGACATAATCCTTACATCGACAGACATCCCAGCTTCCTTTTTTTCTGGTATGGGTATTGACTTGACTCCATCAAGTTTTGTATTACATCGTTCACATCGGTTGAAGTATAGTGAACTGTATCCGCAGTGTGGACAGAGAGCAAGCATTCCTTCGACCAAAATAGGTTCCTAGTAATAACATGGTATACTTCGTACTTGTAGAATATTATTTGTTCTGAATGATGAACTTTAAGTATACTCCTTTAATTTCTTATGAATATTTTTATCAATCGCATCAATGTGACCTTATTACATATGTATATAGATTATCATTAACCCTTAACTACAGCTATAAAAATTACATATAAACTTTAAAATATTTTGTGAAGAGTATACAGAATGCAAGTGAATCTCTGCCTTACTTACAATTTAGAATCACATAATATTGTACAAATTGTATTAATTATATCTAAGATTTTTGCTTCAGGTCCATTAACACCGATAAAATATTAATTATTATGTCATTATATATATGACATTATCAGACTGCGGATTAACGACTAACGGTTACTCGATTCTATTTAAGTCAATACAGTGAGTCCATCGTAATTAATTAAAATACAATAAAACTAGATAATTGTCAATTGTAATCATCAACCCGTCGTCTAGAGCTTTACAGGAGTTAAGGATCGTCTTTATTGGTCATATATATATATATACACATATATATATAATCTATAAAAGTTAACCAATCATAATCAATTATTCTCCTTTCATTCGACTGTGATTGATCAATTCTTACATTACGGCATAAGTTAACAGATTACGATCAATATATATAATCCTTTAGCGTAATCATCCAGAGAGCCCGATATTGGAGAATGTTGATATTATCAATTGTTTTAGCTATTCCAAGAATAAATTAACGAGAACTTTACCTTCCTTAATAACTGTTTTGTCATCAAAAACGTATAAATTTGACAATTTTGAAATTACCTTGGGAACAGTCAAAATAATTGATAATATCGGCGTTCTTCAATTACTACCAGGCTCGCACGAGGTAATCACTGTAATGGCGTTTTTCATTGATAGAACTGGTGCACACTCCGTACACATTAGGTTCTTTTTGACGATGGTGCAGAACATTGTAAATTTTATTTGCCGGAACTTACGTTATTACAAAATAATGCATGCATTCTATTTGAACGGAACACTTGAAAATTGGTACTTAGGTACAAGAACTTTTGTACCATCTCTTGAGGCGGTGCAGCATATAGTACATATAGCGAAAATCAAAATAAAGGAGAATTACTGAAAGAAGATGTACTTCCATCGTCAGTTTTCATCTTTACGATTTTTTTTTATTTAAACACTATTTTTTAAATAACCAATTAACTTTTGTGTAATATGTGTTGTGTATGTATCAAATAATGTTCTTTTTGAGAACTTCAACTCGCACTGACCTATCTGTACTGCGTAACATTTTGAACTGTACCATGCGCACTACGTACAAAAAGTTCTTGCACAGTACTTTCAAAAAGAACATTAAAGTCCATTGTACATTATAATCTAAAAAAGTGAGATATCTCACAATTGACAAAATATCTGATAAAAGATAAAATATCTAAAACTTTAAAGCGCACTGAGTGCACACTACTAATTCTGCCAATGAAAAACGCTATTAACTCCTGTATTATATCGTCTTTAGAAATATCTTATCATCCAAATGTGACCCGTTGCTGTAGTCGAGAGTTAACTATATTATATATTGTACTTTATTTTAATTTTGTCTCTTCCATTCTGTTATTTTTACATAATACATCTATTACATTATTTATACAAGTATCAAATATAATACAGTAATATTATTATGTTAAAACAAAGAAATTGGCATAGTATAAAAAAAATAATATTACTGTAAATTATATATTTAAATCATATATTTTTATATTAATGTTAGACATTATCGACTATTATAAAACAATAAATTTTTTTTTAAATTAAATATTTCAAATTTTAACAATTTAAATTTTAGAAAAGTAAGATTTCATTATATTCGCAATATAAACAGAATTGAAAAGAATAGCATAATTTTTATGCCAATATCCTTATTTAATCTAATTTTTTTATACTAAATCTACAAACTTACCTCAATAGTTTGTGAAGAGGTGTTACTATTTTCATCAGATGCACTAAAAATATTGTTATTTTAGAATTTTTTGTGATATAATTGAATATTACAATGTAATATTATGTTGAATATAATTGAATATTACAATGTAATATAATATAATTACATATCTTACTTGGTATTTTGGGATGAATTTTCAATGTTCGCAGTAGAGCTCACGATTTCCTGAGTAGAATTACAATCGCTATCAGTACCCTCGCAGAATGTTGAAAGCACCGCGGGATCTTTTGCTTCTACTATGTAGTTTATACCTAGTGCAGGATCATCCACCAAGGAAACTTGTGTTTCATCAGGGATATCCACCTAAAACCATTTTATGTAATATACTGTATAAAAATAAAATATTACAAAAATTTTCGATTATTACTGATCATTGTGATTGTGTGATCTTATAATTCTAAAGTAAAGTCAAAACAACAAATAATTGCAATTACCAAATATAAAATTTTACTTATTCACTGCATAAGAAAATTTTATTAAACATTGTGTGTGTGTGTGTGTGTGTGTGTGTGTGTGTGTATGTGTGTGTGTGATGTGTCAATGTTATAAATATTCGTAATGTAATATTCGTAATACAAATAAAGGGCTATGAGCCTTATAAGTTCGTTTAATTTAATAAAACTGATAAATACAAAACAATCGTTTCGATTCTGATCGGGTCATTATCAATATTTAAAATAGATCGGTTATGAGATATATATAAATATAAAATAATTAGTGTGTTCGAAAATTCTCTATATTTTTATGCCCTTAACCGACTACTTATAACATAGATTTCATTGTCTTTATGATAAATATAAAATTCTCAATTAGAAAAGAATATGATTTAATATAACATTTTTTATTCGTTATCGTAGTGATATTTCATAGTTTTGGCAAACATTCAGAGTAAAAGTATGAATTCCTAATTGAAGATAAAAAAAGATAATTTATAATTAAATCCAGATTGAGTTAGACAAATGTTGGAGCAAATATACGATGGAGAAAACTTGGTGTGCTGTATCAAGAATCGTACATTGTGTAACAGTGGGGAATAGTTGTTTATAGCGCGGGACGGGCGCGAGCGCACGAGCGAAGCGAGCTATAAACAAATATGCCCCCACTCGCTACACATAGAATTTTTCATTACAAGTACTCGTCATAATGTGCCTATACCGAAACGTTTTTGCGCAGAAGAGCGGGGTTAGAGAAATAACTCAACGGCTTGAGGTATTGGCTATTTCCCGCACGCAAAAGCGTTGAGGTATTGGGCACATTACGTGCACGCGTAATGAAAACTTTATAAAATCTATATTTATATATATCTCGATATTATCTTAGTCTCTAACCGATATTATCTTAAACATTGACAATGATCCGATCAGAGTCAAAACATTTTTGTATTTAATTCTGATAAATTAAACGAATTTATTAAGCTCGTTGTCCTTCTCCTGTATCATTATTTATTTTTATTGAACCTTGTTACTTATAAATTTATAATTAGATTTCGCTCGTTTTTTGCAATGCAAAGGTGAATCTTCGATTCAGACCGTCGTTTCTTTATACTTTATATATTTATGTTATTATTATAAATATTTCTTTAATATTTTTAAACATTTGACAAAATTCTCTAAAATTTTCAATTTTTCTAATTATATAACAATTTGTCAATCTGTATTTTTTTACAATTTTTTCTACAAATCTTTGTAGAAATATACTTGATTCAAGACAGCACGTACCTGTTCCAGTAGGTCGTGTACAGTACAATCCTCGTTCGGTATATCAAACGTAATTAGTCTCTGTTCTCCTGTAGGTAACATCACTAACATTTTTGCAGTATTTCCTTTAACGTGTTGCTGAACTATAGTACTTTCTGGATCATTAACTGAGTTTTTATAGTAAGCGATGTTTTCAGGTGGATATTTTTCATGTAATTGTGGTGAAGAAGACTGTTGCTTACTGTGCCCTTTCTCCTTAACAAGTTCCGAAGAACTGACTTCCATATCAATATTAGTAACGGGTGTATTACGTTCAGTTGATGAAGGAACTGATGCTATCACGGCTGGTTTCGATACTTGTTGTGTAGAGATTGAAATCTGCCGCGATCTTGGTTGCGTAGAACTTATTAAATGACGCGTGGGATTATGCGACGGGGAATGAACATGCTGCAAAGTATGAGAGAGTTGTCGTGTGTTATTTTGCAAAAACCTTTGTTTCTCGATTTGTTGTTTTAACAGTTTAAATTTGGCTTGCTTTATTTCCTCATTTAAGTGTTTCATATCCGGGGATTGTATTCTCATTGTTGTTTTAGAAATTTCAGGAGGAACTATTGCCACTGGTCGCACGTGAGGGATATTCGAATTAGGAGTACGAACAACAGGTTTTATTACAATTTGTCTTGATGAACCGATAGTTTTACCGACAGACAGCGTAGATTTAGAACCTGTTGTATTAGAATTTTGAATTCGGTTTTCCATCGTAGTTACTACTTTTATTCCATCTGGAGTTTGAGATACTATACCCACAACGTTATTTGTTAACTGTCGATTTTTAATCTGACATGATTTAATATTTAATTTTTTTTCCATCTGACACGGAGTAAATGATTCCGAATTTACATAAAAAGACGGCTAAAAGTAAAAAATAATTGTAATATCATGATTAAAAGAAAATAATTAATTTTTTTCATTAAACATGATTGTAATGTGTAATAACTTACTGATGATGTGATATTATTTTTTATATTACTTTTAGTTAAAACGGCAGTCTGATTTTTATCTAACAATGCATGTTGCTTCGCTATGGAAATATTAGCGCTTTGTCTTTTCACTAATGACACTGATTGCCCTTCATTTTTACATTCTGTCTTAATACCTGAAAAATATTTGTTCACTGTATTGTAAATAAGAAAAATACCATAGACTGATGTTATATACAATAATAATAAAATGTAAAATAAATTAGTAGATTTTTCAAAGCACATTAATATAACACAATTATTTATTTACCTGTATTACTTGCAATGTTCACAATATTTTCGTTAACAATATGTGCATTCACGGTATTTGATTTTGCTACCTCCTGAGTTTCAGGTATATTATTCGTTTCGATTATATAGACGCTTGGTCTGAAAAATAATAAACATTATTATAAATATTGTTATACAAGTGCATCTTAATTTATTCAAATATAAAAAATATTAACACGGATACTATATACATTTGTTGATAAAAATGTACTATTTTATTCTATGAAATATCATTTATGAGATGAGCGATTAGATAAAACTAATAACAAAAACAGAATTGGAACAAAAGTTTACTACCTGGAAGCGAGATATAACTTTATAATGGTAAATGATTATTCGACCAAAGCTTTAATTTAGGAAAAAAAATTTTTTTTCAAGATAAGATATACTTTTAATTTAATTATTTTCAATATAATTATTTTCACAATATAATTATTATAATACTTAATCTCTTTTTAAGAATGAATTGTATCAAATATATGTAATATTATTTTTTCTTAGAGATACATAACGTTTCTAATAAAGAAAATATTTGTGTGCTAAACTAAAATTTAAATTTACACACAAAATGCTTGATAAATTAAGAAACTTAAATAAAACTAGAATAATCATTGATACAAAAGATCGCTCATAGGCAACAAAATATTTATGAGAAAATATTTGTGTACTAAACTAAAATTTAAACTCACATACGAAATACTTGATAAATTAAGAAATTTAAATAGAACTAGAATATAATCACTGATACAAAACATCACTCATAGGCCACACATGTTAAGGATGGATTGTATTAAATATATTGTAGTAATATTCTTTAATTATTATTCACAGTTTCTAATTATTATTTCTGATTATTCCTATAAATATATGTATATTTAATTTCAATTTGCAATATCTGCACTTTGTCTTAAATACAAATTCTATAAACACGAAAACGCACATACACAACACATCATAAATTAGTAAACAGATTTATAATATAAAACATTTTAAGAATATGTTCTTTGAGGCACACGCGTACAAAAGAAAAACTTTTACATAAAGTGTAAAACATTTAAATTTCTGATCAAACAAAAAAAATTATTCGAATTTTTATAAAAATCGAAAGCTGAACAAAAACATAAATGTGAATGTAATATTATAAAAGATGAGATAAACATAATAACTACGATAAAAGAACAACAATAAGATTGGAAAACAAGACCGTTTTTGTGATTATATCACCTAAATTTAAGGAGCGCCAATACAGTCAAGTTACATATGTTGAACTAATACATATATATATTCTTTACATAATTTATTTCAGAATTATAATAAAAAAGTTAAAAAGTTTATTGTATTCTTAACTCCTAATACACACGATGTGTTTATTGTATTCTTAACTCCTAATATACACGTTCGTGTTCCGAATTAATTTTTTACAAGTATAAATTATGTACTAATTCTTATATGTGTACTTTAATATCATTAAAAACTATTTGTAGCATTATATTTACAAAATTGTATATAAATATTATTGATAATTAATGATTTGGTGCTTTTAGTACTAAAAAAAAAAAGTATCCAATGATCCAATTATATGTATTAAGAATTAATTTCTTTATAATATTTTTATAGTGTTTTGTTATGAAATTATATAAAACAGAATTAAATATAATTAAATATAATTAAATACACTGTTTTATTGATATACTATTACGTTTAAAAAAATATATATTTTTTTGTACTTTATATTTACAATTTATAAAAAGTGCAAAATAATATAGATACTCTTGACTATTTTTATCTTTATCAAGACACAATTATATTATTCACATATACATATACATATATATATTTATATATATGTATAGTACACAAGATATGTTCAATAAAATAATAGAAGATTACTAAGAAGCACCTGTCATAATAATATCTCTTCCATGTTATGCAATCCAGATACGTAAGAAAAATTAAGCCCGATCTACAATTGCGTAAACGTAGTTGTAAGTGGTTGTAGTTATAAGAATTGACCAATGACAGTCGAATATTCTCCTCGTATTCAACTGTGATTAGTCAATTCTTACAACTACAACTACGTTTACGCAATTGTAGATCGGGCTTTACTTTGGAAATATTCGCATATGTAAAAATTTTAATCAAATCAAGTGTATTTTCTATGAATGTTCGTACAATTTTCTTATACACTTTAGGAACCGAAACACTACTTAATCTCAAAATGTATGGCCCATTATATAAGGTATTTAAAATATCAAGATACACGTTATATAAATTAAGATATTTATATTATTTTGGAACCATTAAAGTTTATCTCTTACAACCAGTATCAACACTTTGTTTTTTTTTAAAGAGATATTAAAATTATAAAAATTTATTAAATCCTTTTGAATCTATAATTTCTCATAAAATATAAAAAAAAGCTTAGAGTTCTTCTACTATTCTGACACAATTCGAGCAATTGAAAATGCATGCTGTATAAGTTACCCTTGTTCCAATTGCGTTGTAGATATTTGATTCTCTAAATTAATAGTTTGCGGGGTTAATATTGCCTGCCTGTTTTGTGGTGTAGTCCCAAGCCGTTGTGAACTATTACTACTATTATGAACGTCCTCAACAACAAAATGAATGCGTTGGCCGTCAGGAGCACAGATATTTGATACTTCTTCAAATGTGAGAGTACCACTGGCATTGTGCACAATATTATAAAAATGTGTATCCATATTATTCAAAACTTAGGTGTTAGCAAATATGATCCTTTCTTAATTAATAAAGACCAAAATTGGATTGATACTAGTAGTACACTGATTTAGACCAATCCATCAATATCATGTCTGTAGAAGAATCTCCTAGTATTTATGTGGTACAACCTATGAAAAACAGTAACTAATTATATTCGACTTTTATTTATAATTTCAAAAGATAAGCAAATATATTCAAACAATACAATTGTTGAGGAAATAATATTAAAATAATATAAAAATACACTGTATATAAACATAATAATGTAAAAACTTAATTAAAAGTAATGTAATGTTGTAGAATGTAGATTTTAATGTATAAAGTAGATTTTAAACATCGTACTATCAAAGCACATACCTATAAAAAATAACGTTTATAAAATTATATTGTTTAACTAGAATTTAATTTATTTGTAAAGTGCACAAAAGTTTCATAGTAAACATATATAAAATTATATCAAAAATTTTTTAATGTTTACGCAGACGCACGCACGCACATAGAAATATAATCAGGGTTGCCACAAATTTTTAATCCTAAAATTTCCTGACATTTCCCTGATTTACTGATAAAATTTTGAGATTTTTCCTGACTTTCAATAATACATATTTTACAATGTTTCTTGTATTTTTATCCTCATATGGAAAATGTTAAATATTTCGATAATCCAGCAATTTAACGTAGATGCAGATATTTTCCAGGAATCGAATTCTAAAAAAAAAAAGCTAGTTAAAACAAAACACACACGCACAAGGCAATAGTGCACTAGCACCGCAAGATCACGGCAAACCATAAAGCTAAAAAATTGTCGGGTGAGTTGGCTTGAAGAACGAAGCGAAATGATTTCATTAGGCCTTTATTTAAATCTTTGTTTGAATTCTAACGGTCCTACAAATATTGTATTTTTAGAATCAACGTGCCTGCAAAATACGTTATTAATTACTTAAAAACGGAAGCATTGTGAAGAATATCACTTAGTCGACCAGCCTACAGAGGTCTATAGTTACGCTTACTTCTCTCGCAAGTGCTAAGATACATAAGTATCTGTTTATATAGAACTTCTTTCTAATATCTCTCCCAGGCGTCTAAGGTAGGTTTCCATTACAATACCTTACTGATGAGTCTAGTAGTGGAAACTGGGACGAAACGCCAACTTGTGATATTCTTCGCAATGTTATTTTTTATAGAATTTGATTTATTATTAATTTAATTTACATTAATTAATAACAAATCGTTAAATTTTAATATATGTCTTTTAACATATTATTAAGAAATAATTAATATAAAATAGGGCTACGAGCCAAATATTAGTTAAAATATAAAGGTCTTAGTAATAAACAGTCATTAATTAAAAATAAATATAAAATTTAATAAAATTCAAAAACAAACGTTTCGACCTTAATTAGGTCATTCTCAATGTTAAGAACCAACTATCGTTAACGATGTACAATGATATTATAAAAATTAAAACAAATACATAATCAAATACGAAAAAACATGTATAAAAATTCTGTGATATGGATATTTTCAATCTCACTCGCTATTGAAGACATAATGTCGAGAGTCCATCAACAAAGCAAGACATCAAATAATGTAAATTGTGACTCCACATTTCTTGTAATATCGTATCAAGTTAGAACAATGCGAATAGAGACCCATTTTAAGATGTTGATAATAAACAATTTAAAATTAGAATATTATTAAGATCCAATAAGATGCTATTAAGCATCAAATATTGTTAGATTGCGTGTCAATTTAACTAGTGATATTACTACGGTAGTTGTTTAGAAGTTGCGTTTGTAAAAAGTCTGAAAATATTTCGGCGCGCGATTAAAGGTAACTACATATGTGGTAAATAAAATTCACACATTACTGTAGCAACCTAAATCTTGCTTGACCGTCATTAGGCCTTTATTTAAATCTTTGTTTGAAATTATTTTATTAATAATTTTTATCAATTGTGGCGTCGTGATATTAATAAATTTCTTTACAGCTATTTTATTTTTCCTGACAAGTGTGCTAAATCCCCGACTTTTCCTGACGCATTTTTAATTTCCCTGATTCACTGACTTCCCTGACTTGTGGCAACCCTGATAATTTTTAATATTTATTGCAGAGAAACTTTAGTATAAGAGGAAATGTAAATACGGAAAAAAAATTTTTACATTAATGGAAACTTTTAAAGTAGTCTCCTATAGAAAGTAAGGTAATTGTTCACTTTAGGGGAGCCACCTCCAATGACCTTGACCTTGATATATGTTGTCAAGGTCATGACCCCTGAGTAACCTCCAACAAGTTTTAGCCGTCGCTCGCCCTTCGTTAAAAAGTTATTAACAATCATAGTTTTAAAATTAACATATGATATATAATACATGTATGCTATT
>NW_017275086.1:1568226-1575333 GCF_001594065.2 Cyphomyrmex costatus | reverse complement strand
GGGGGGGTGAAAGTTACTTCGCGTGAAAAGTTTAACGTTTCTGAATACGGAAAGGTGTAGAATAGTACTTAACATCATACATGTATTGAAGAAATAATTCAGAAGTATTCATAATTATATATTTTATTACTATTGAATAAATTATTCATTGATCGCGATATGGTGAGTAAAAACGAGCCATTATATCAAAAAATACATCAATACTTCGCTTGGAAGTCACGCTGTATAATAGAAATAAAACGTAATTTTTCAAACTTTTTTTGATCATAACTTTTTAACGAAGAGCGAGCGACGGCTAAAACTTGTTGGAGGTTACTCAGGGTCATTACCTTGACAACATATGTCAAGGTCAAGGTCGTTGGAGGTGGCTCCCCTAAAGTGAACAATGACCGAAAGTAATTTTTTTTCAACATTCTAAATACCGATTCTAACTGTTAATCGTTATCATTAAAATATTTATATTTATCGCATCTTTTTCCGATTTAAGAAAATTATAAATTTTTGTACAATTTATGTACTTCAAAGAGATATCTTATATCATATAAAAAAAGAAATAATATAACAATAATCGTGTATATATTTTAGATTATAAAAATGTGTTAATTTGTTTACCAAACATAAATTTGCAAATTATAATAGCATATAATAAAAAGATAATTTGAAATATTGACACAATGAAACATTATTGTAAGCTTCTTAATCAAAGATATTATATAAAAGGAACTTTAATAAGAGAAAATATAAATATATTATTCAAGATTATCGAATTTCATACATGTATGTATATATTACTTGACATATATGTATATATATCACCACTGATGCAATTAATTATTAAAAATGTTAATAAATTTGAAAATAGTAAATATGTATATTATTAGCTCACTTATATTAGGGCCTGGAAATTACTGGTACTTTCCATTTGATGACAAATCATCACAAATGTTGTTCTGTCTTTATTACTCATTGATTGCTAAGAAAGATGGAATAATGTTTGTGATCACTTGTGTCATACTAAATGGAAAGCATAAATCCAATAGATAAATCCAGTAGCACAATCATTTATTAAGTTGCAATTTTAGGTCTATTTCGTTATTTACTGCAAGTACTGAAAAGCTATAGTACATATATATAACGTGAATTTTCAGATTTTTAGTACTCACAGTAAATAACAGAATACAACCTTTGTGTGATTAATTGGATCTAAAGATAAGAACCAATCAAATTAAATTATTACTTAGCCTTTTAGTGAGTAATTGTACTACTAGATGCACTTAATGAAAAACATAGGGAATAGAAACAAAATAACAAATTTCAACCTATTAATTACATCAAAATATATGGTTTCTGATAGGTTAAAATCTGTTATTTCCCATCCTTATTATCTAGCTTTTCATTGTGTGTTTCTTAATTTTTAAAAGATACAACAATTTGTAATCTTATATTTAATAAGAAATAACACATAAATTACATCACAAGATACGTTCCAACAAATTTTGGAGTATACGTAACTCGTGGTAAATGAAATAAGAGCAACTAATGTAAAATTCTTTGTATAGGCCTCCTTTCTTATGTTAGTTTCTAATTTATTAATTTGTAATTAAAAAAAATAATATCCGCATGTATATCAATCATTAAAAGGCTGCTTATGATGGAAGTAGTATACTGTAAACTGTAAAAAATCGAAGCCAGTGATAGTCGATTAAGACCATGGTATACAGAAAAATTTAAGCAGTAAAAAAATCAATATTGATTTGCTATTACTTACGTTATAAACGTTTCTGATCTTACTGCTACCATTTTTTATGCCATAGCCTTAATTACTCTTATCACATGCAATTGTCAATATCTTATTTATTTTAAATTGTCAATGTTTTATTTACAGCTTACTAGTAAGCTGCTTCCATAGACAGTCTTTAATGTATTGGCTGAGTTTGGACCTGTATTCTGCATATGCCTATCAACAATTGGTGTCGTTATGTGTTGTTGCACAGATATTTGGATCTCATTATACAATTGCATAGTATAGTTGTAAGTGGTTGTAGTTGTAAGAATTAACCAATCATAGTTGAAGATTTTCCTCATATTCAACAATAATTAGTCAATTCTTACAACTATGCTTACACAATTATAAAATAGGTTATATGTATATGACAAAAAAAACAAGAGAAAGAGGTTTGTTTGCATCATATACTCCAACATGCTCCTACTCATTCTATACAACACGAATCAATCTAGAGACACATAATGACATCGACAACTATTGATAAGTATGTATAGAATACAGATCTTGATCACTGCATTCATAATGATCAATACAACTTAAGACTTTAAATTAAGAGGAGAAAAGTGTCAAGCTCAATGAATTTATTTTAACACTTGTTCCAAAAAATTAATTTAACCTGACCTGTGAATAATATGAGATAAATAGAGTGATGCAACAAAAAGGTTGGTTTTCAACATAATAAACAGATATGATCTAAAATGATTGAACAGTTATAACGAACAATAGATTGTCCACATTTAAATATTTCTTTATGCAAAAGATATGAGAAAACATGAAAACATGATGCCTTAACGTTATCATTAACATGTTTATATTTGACAGCAATTTACAGTGATTTTAGAGATACCACATGTAATTAGAACAAGCTGATTTAAGTTTGCAAGGTACTTGTTGGAGAAAGCTATGCGACGCAGTTCTCGAACACAAGAGCTATCTCAGGGCAGAAATCTTCTAGAGACGCGATGGAGCAACGTGATTGAAAGCAATCGCATCGTCGCGATAGAATACAGTTTAAAGCTCGCAACGACCATAACCTAAAAGTCAGAGCACAAAGGGAATCGCAACCACGTTCCGTCGTCTTCTTGATACGATGTCCGTCACGAGGATAAACGAGAAAACTTCAAGAGTTTAGGTGAACCGATCATGATGATAAACGCGGAATTGGCACGTTCTCAAAGATTTAAAACAGAAAAGTTGACCGCGGAACTGTTCTTAAATGGAATCTCTCATAACCTCGTCTCATAGATTAAAGGATAATCGTAGGGACGGGGAGGGGCTCCGAAGGCCGGTATCGACACGTTATCTCACAGAGAAGCATGGCGTGGCATAACTGACAATTCACTGGTCGAGAAACACATGGTCGAGAATTACGAACAATATCAGTATCAGTGCATCCCTCGCCCTGATGAAGCGAACGGTATGGTTCACGAAACGTTGGCATCACTAATGAAGAAAAAGACACGGCGATAACCCATAAATCTTCTGGTACAATTACGAACAATGCACGACTGTGACGACGAAACTGGTTTTTTCTTTAGGATAACTGATGTGTCTCAATAATGAGCTTACAACAATAATACTTACGATCACTTGTATGAATTGTGTCGTAAACACGCCGTAACAAATTCGAGTCAGTGATGCGATTTCCAACCACGGATGCCATTTCAGGGACGGTTTACGACATCGCCACTAGCGCCATCGGTCGGCGGCCTGGCACAACCGGTAGCACTCACACAAAAGCACAAGCTCGTGTGTCGTGTGACAGCAGATAGCAGATAGCGTGTCGACATATCGCTCTGTCCTTGTCGCACTAAACTCTCTCCTTGTTCGCCTTCGGCGCCTTTTAATGCGCAGCCGTTCTACACTAAACTTCCGTTTGACACAACTTCAAACCTGTGTGTAGAACCACACAATACAAATATGTTCTGCGATTTGTCTATTTTTACATGTTTTTATCAATGCACATTAACTTTAATCTAGGTTTAATTTATTTTATCTTCTTTTGCATAGTAAGAGTTAGCAAAAGATAACCCAGTGAGAAAAATGACAATGGAATCGATGTCGATTTCATTATCATTTCTCACTGGGAAAAAACACTAAATTATTACCAAAGCAGATTGACTTTAATCTAGGTATAATTTATTATATTTTATCTTTTATATAGATATAGTAACAGTCAGAAAAAGATAGACTAAATTATTACCAACGTAAGATTAACTTTAATTTTAATTTAGTGTATTTTCTTTTTAATTTTTAAAACAGAAAGAGATAACAAATAAATTGAAAAATTCAAGGACTCTTTTATATAACAATAATCAATAACATTAAAAAGGGTGAAGTAAGAGTCAAATTACAATTAAAAATCTAAATTTCTCATAATTTAATCTAATATATTGCGAAGAATATCACGTAATTTTGGCGTTTCGGCTTACACTAGGACTCATCAGTAAGGCATTGTAGTGGAAGCCTACCTTATATACGCCTTGGTAAGTTATTAAATCGAGATTTTATATAAAGAGATATACGCGTGTCTCAGAAAGAGATAAAGTGCAAATTAAATTGAGATTAAAGTTAATCTACGTACATACATTGGTAGAAACGGGCATTAATGTATTATATATAAAAAAAAGCAATCGATTACTTTTAAGAGTGTTTTCCAGTGACGTCGGAATTTCGAAAAATGAAAAGAAAAATAATACGAAACGACCAAAAGAATATTAACTTTAGTGCGTTCGTTCAATCTGAGTCATTTGTTATTTTTCCGAAATTTACTCCGACACGTCATGGGATTAATACATTAAGAATTTCTGGTGTATTTGCACTTATCTATCATTTGGCCTCATTTAAAATGTCTTATGTAAAATAGGTATATCTGGATAAATTTATTAAGCGAACTTATGTTTTCAATAAAAATTCTAGCATATAAATTTTTTCGTTTATCCGGTTAACTTTTTAAATTGATATAGCATTAATAAAATACACACATAGCCTAATTTCATCATTTCGAAATAACATTTTATTTATAAGTTACTATATTGTATAATTTTTCGATAAAACGTAGTAACTTTAAAAAAATATCATTATACAATTCTTACATATTTTTCGATTACTACAAGCTAAATCAAATTTGTTTATTATAAATGCAAAAAAATTTGACAATTAAATTTTGCAATCCTTTTTGCGTTTCTAGCAAATTTTGTTCTCTCTGTAATTATAATTTATTTATGTATATACAAGTGAATTATGTACTTTTTTCTTTATTCATATTTATTAACTGATGAACAGTCAGTATTTGCTGCATTATTATAAAATAAAGGAGCTATTCTTCGTCTACTATGTTCTAATGTATAAGATTCAAACGGGAAAAAATTAGGAATTGAAACAGACAAATGGGATTCCATTCCAAAAATAGGTAATTGATTGCGCTCATTATATTCGATTACAGTATCGCAATAGGCTAGTCCATATGTTCTTGTAGTTTGGGCAAAAGCGTGAACAATCTTGGTATCGCACATCTTTAAGGGATTTAATTTACAAGTAACAATTTTGGATATTGAAAGAGAAAGATTCTGAAGAAATTTTTCTGAAAAATAAAAAGACTGTTTATACACATTTATCTCGTTGTTAAATTTGTAGTTTTCATACAGTAAATATAAATCACTCACCATATTTTAAGTCAAATACAAAATGCTTGTACCTCGCAACAAATAAATAAAAGAACGCTTGACAAACAGAGTAAAATACAACATGTTTTGCACAATCTTCAATGTATTCCGAACATTCCTGCGAGGTGATATATTTGTTCAGCCATTGCGTCATTTTAGATATCATTGTTTCCACTAACCTAGGAGAAAATGGCATAAATATTAGGTACATTCTTTTTTAAGATACGTATTGTCTGTGTAACGTTATCAAAAGTATATGCTAATTACTGCGGAGAGATAAATGAGGCAGTGGCAAGCATACTAGAAATATAACAAATAGCCGTTTGCCGATAAATCGGTGGCACTGTAGGATTAGGTTTCACCACCATCTGCCACAACCAATTTATAAACTTTTCCTTAATTGTAGAAAATCCAAAACTGCATATGTAGAACATGATATATTGTACGTATCGAATGCCGTACATATTTAATATTTCTTTTTCGAATGCATAGACAATATCATTACATAGTATCTCTAGGTTCTTTATTTGCAGAACGTCATTCACAAAACAAAACTCGTGTATAAATTTGAAAAATAATTCCATGCATGAGTCTAGTATACGTGCAACTGGATGGACAGTCCTGCTTTTGTCTGTGTCACTGTTAATTTTGGTCAGATTATCATTATCACTTGTCCCATTATTAATACAATCATCTTCTACAATGTCCTTATTGTTTGCTTCTTCACAAGGTATATTGACATCCAACGTCACTAGCCTAAAATACAGATATACTATTTATTATCTTATTAATAAAATAAAAAAAGTAATTTTATATGAAAGTGGTTGATAGATACCAAATTTAAATCAATTATATAATAGGTTAATTAAAGTTAAAGGTTATCAGTAAAAGAATGAGGTAAATAGTAATACGTTTCTATATTTCATTAATTATAATAAAATTGAAAATTTCATTTACTGAATAACAGTTTTGCCAATAGAAACTTACTTTTGAATAATAAGGATAAACATATTTCTTCTTAGCTGAGGTGCATAATTTAGCATTTCTAATAATGCATGGAGATAAATTTCATGTACGTAAGTGCCATGTATAAGATGAAATGGAAAATGTAATTCGATGGCTTCGAGCAAATCATTATTTGACCTAAAAAAGTTATAACATATATTATATGTTAATGACAAAAACTAATTTATAATCACTCTTACATTGGTACTACTCTCAAAATTTCACGTAATATATCATGTATATGATTTAGCCTTTCTATATCTTCATCCTTAAATTGCCCAATTTCATGTTCGGTATTATTTTCTATTACAAAAAAATAAATATAATAAATATTGTATTATTACTAATAAAATATTATTATGATAAATATAAAATTTACTTGGTTTAAACAATTCAACGAGACAATTTATTACAATATTTGTATGAAACGTCTGCATACAAGCTAAATTTTGCAAAAAGAGTTTATATGTAAAAATCACTTGTGATGATCTAGTCGTCCAGTCAATTTGAAGAAGTGCTTCAACAAACAATTTATGTTCATTATCTAACAAGGAGATATATTGCATTGTCTCATTTATGAATTCTGCTAAATTGCTATCCTAAAAAAAAACAAAAAGAACATTTTAAAGAAAGTATTTTATATTATAATAC
>NW_017275086.1:1531652-1568060 GCF_001594065.2 Cyphomyrmex costatus | reverse complement strand
TATATACATATATATACATATATATACATATATATATACATATATCTCAAGCAATATAAAAGAGTAAAATTTTTTTTTGTTTTTTATCATTACCTTTACAACACAATTTTTAAGCGAATGTATCAACTTATCATATTCTTTTTTTCTAATACCCTTATAATTATGTAATATATCTTTAATATCTTTTGGAGGTTTGTATATTTTGTCAGGTTGTTTAATAAACTGCGCTCTAACTCCACTGTCTTTCAGCATAGATGACACACTGCTGACAGTTCTTGAGGATACCACAGACATCTATTAAACAGACGAATCATTGGAACTTTAAGGACTCTATTAGAGTTTGATTAATGACAGATCTATCTCGTAAATCGTTGTTCTGAATTCAACTCGTAATTAAGGAGCTTTCATTGACATAAAGTAAAACATCACAATATGTAATCGCGAAATAGCAGGCGTGGAGCGGCAGGAGGAACAAGGTTAAGATAAATGCACGTTATAAAATAAATTAGAACGAGCGCTACTTACTTCGGCGAGTATAATTTTTCCTTCGCCTAAGGTGAAGTGAACTCTTTCCGCAGCTGTACACGTGTATGTTTGGATGAGTCTTATATCAAATCCTACCACATCCCACGTGCTGACAAATTCTTCACCATACGTGGGTGCGTTCGAAAATCTACTCGTCGGGTAGAGTAAGGTTGGGTATGGGTAAACGTAAAACTCAACAGAGTAGCACGACTTTTCGAACGCATAGCTAGTCCAGTCATTATGTACATAAAAATGGGTTAAAAAAGAAAAAATTGGAAGCAGAAATTTTATTCTTGGGGGGTCTCAGGGATGTCAAGAAAAGCTTAACTTGAAGTTTTCGACCTCTGTTTCCCGGTTGTCTTTTTTGCAGTTAAAAACACCAAAAAAAATGGTTTTTTCGCAATAACTCGGGTTCTAATCAACTTAAAAGGTCGTTATTAGGCCCATTTTAAAGGTTTTTTCATGCTCTCCAATTTTTGTCATATAATATTTTGTCGTGCGACCGATATTTTTCGAAAAAAGGAAAAATAAAAAAAAATTTAAAAAAAAATAAAAAAAAAGGAATTGTTCGTTTTTTAATTCTCTACAACTTCTTCTCAAGTCACTTTTACATTTTCCGTTAAAAATACCGAGTAAAAAGCAAAAAACAAAAAAAAACTTATTTTCAGTACAAAAATCGCGATAAATCATTCGATATCTCGAAAAATATCGGTCGCACGACAAAATATTATATGACAAAAATTGAAGAGCATAAAAAAACCTTTAAAATGGGCCTAATAACGACCTTTTAAGTTGATTAGAACCCGAGTTATTGCGAAAAAACCATTTTTTTGGTGTTTTTAACTGTAGCAAAAAAGACAACCGAGAAACAGAGGTCGAAAACTTCAAGTTAAGCTTTTCTTGACATCCCTGAGACCCTCCAAAAATAAAATTACTGCTTCCAATTTTTTCTTTTTTAAATATACATAATGACTGGACTAAGCGGCGTGTTCAGATTCCCACCCGAGTGCTCCCTGGGTGTCATGTCATCCTTGTTTAACATTTGGTAAACAATAAAGCGGGGAGCACAGACTTTTGCATAACGCATAAAGCATGTGCATAAGAAATTTCATTGGTCCATTTTCTTATGCATGAGTCAATGAACCAATCAAATTCATTATGTATATGGTTTATACGTTATCAGAGAGAAACCTGAGAGAGGACATGACGACTAAAAACCTGTAACCGCAAATGCGCACTACTGCCCTCTGAAGAAGTGAATGTGAACTACATTCAAGATCCACTATTCTGAGGATAACACATCTACTTTTCAAGACTGATGGTAAGTAGATATTCGCGGTTCGTATAATCGTATTCGCGCTACATAAAATGTGGATCAGAATAAATATTCTTCTCTGCAATTATATGTATGTTTACTTACATGCGCGTGATGTTCATTATTAAGTTTAAAAGTATTAACATTAAAGTTGTATATTACACCCATTTTTTTTTACAAATGTGTTAAAATATATCGCGCGTGTTTATATTTTAAATAAGTTATATATACATATGTATATATGATCCCGGCAATTGATTGCTTTAATGTACTTTATACTCTTGTACGCGAGTCAGCATAGCCAAACTGTGGATCGAATTTATCGACGTAAACGATGAGCAAAATAGCTGATTCTGGATATTTTTAGAGCACATAATTCTAGAAACATTTTGAGACCAAAATAATCCCGTTTGTCCACCCTCCAAAAAACAGTTATACAAAAAAAGTTGTAACACCCTCAAGTGGTTATTTTAGACTATTACGAAAAATATAATTAACATAGAGTGGACAAACGAAAATATAATGGGTGGACAAACGTGGCCGAACAGTGGACAAACGAAATGCAATAATAATTTTATCAAAATTTGCATTTTGGGGTTCCGACTTCCCAGAGCTGCACTGTGAAGTTGGCACTCCTAAATGTGAATTATGATAAAATCATTATTGCATTCGTTTGTCCACTGTTTGTACACGTTTGTCCACCCTTTATTTTCATCTATCCAACCTCCAAAAAAAAGTTATACACAAAAAAAAATTGTAGTACCCCCAAGTGATTATTTTTTATTATTATGAAAAATATAATAAAAATAGGGTGAACAAATGAAAATAATGGGTGCACAAACGTGGACAAACAGTGGACAAACGAATGCAATAATAATTTTATCTAAATTCGCATTTAGGGGTTCCGACTTCCCAGAGCTGCTCTGTGAAGTTGGCACCCCTAAATGTGAATTTTGATAAAATCATTATTGCATTCGTTTGTCCACTGTTTGTACACGTTTGTCCACCCGTTATTTTCATTTAACCAACCTCCAAAAAAAAGTTATACACAAAACGAAGTTATAGTACCCCCAAGTGATTATTTTCCATTATTATTAAAAATATAATAAAAACAGGGTGGACAAACGAAAATAATGGATGGAAAACGTGGACAAACGAATGCAATAATAATTTTATCAAAATTCGCATTTAGGGGTTCCGACTTCCCGGAGCTGCTCTGTGAAGTTGGCACCCCTAAATGTGAATTTTGATAAAATCATTGTTGCATTCGTTTGTCCACTGTTTGTCCACGTTTGTCCACCCTTTATTTTCATCTATCCAACCTCCAAAAAAAAGTTATACACAAAAAAAAATTGTAGTACCCCCAAGTGATTATTTTTCATTATTATGAAAAATATAATAAAAGTAGGTGGACAAACGAAAATAATGGGTGGACAAACGTGGACAAACAGTGGACAAACGAATGCAATAATAATTTTATCAAAATTCGCATTTTGGGGTTCCGACTTCCCAGAGCTGCTCTGTGAAAATAATATACGAAAAGCTTTTTTATGGGGATACTGTACGCGATTAGAGTTACCATTCTAATTGATAAGATTTTCATTATTGATTGGAAAACTTTTACTTGTTTTGAATAAAATTTTTACTTTAAAGAATTTTTAAAGAATACAATACGCAAAATACGAATGCAATTCAAAGTTAATTGAATATAGAATTTTTTAAACTCTATATATTTTTAAAATATAGAATTTTTTGTATATCAAATTTTTAACTTCGCGTTTCGTCTTTACACTTTTAAGTATAACTTTTATTTTTTCCAATTAATCATTGATTAAATTAATCATAATTACTTCAGATTTTTCAAATCAATATATCTATTTATCTTATTAAGGGATTACGCCATTTTTCATTTTACTATTTTATTTTATTAACAAATTTCTATGTTATATGTTGAATAAAAAATTAATTATCGATAAATAATTTTAGGATATATTATAGGATGTGATTTTGTGAAAAGTTCTTTTTATTAAAGCTATAATATAAAATCACTTCTTTGGGTTACACTAAGGATCGAAATAATATGGTACATCGTTTTGTTGCTCCATTAATGTGGCTAAAGCCCGCTCTATATTTTCTGGTAAGTGATCCAAAAGCATGCGTGGCATTACTGATAATTTCGTAAATTCTTCCGCTTGTGCCCATCGCATCTCGTATTTTCTCTCCTTTGCGAGTTGTTTCTTGCTAATGTAAAAATTAAACGTCATTATTAACTAATATATCTTATAATTCTATGACGCTTTTAATATATTTTTTCAGTATTTTGAAGGATTTAATTTATAAAGAACCATAAAAATTAATACTTTTAATAAGAAATTTTGTAAGAGCTATGTACCTCTTTCCTTCCGTTTTTTCAAGTTTGCATCTCACTATATGAAGTATACGACCAGCATTAAACAGTTTCATTTTTGAATATCTTCTTTTTGTTATATCGCGCTCTATTATTTTATCCTGTTGACAAAAAAAATTACTAACAACAAAGTTTTAGTTTAGTCAGCAAATTCAATATTACATAAAATCAATATTGTAAATGTTTGTATGTTTAATACTTTTTACAAATTTTGTAAATGCAGTATTTTTTCTTACCACATCGTTGTGTTTGGTCAGCAAAGGCGATTGACCCGGGATTGTGTTAATTATGTTATGATTGGCCCATGTTTTAGTCAGATCTCTGTCGGGAACTCCAAACAAAGCGTATCCAAATCCGTTTAGGACTACTCTGTACTAAAAATACGAAAATATTTATCAAAACACAATTCAATTTAATAATTTGAGTGTCTCAAATGCTTATAAATACCTTAGGTAATCGACAAGCATGAAGAGTTGTCAGTAATGACGTCCTTAAATTCTCTGTACTATCCACACTCAGTCTCATTACGAGATCATCGCCAAGTCCTATAGTCAATACAAATTCCTCCGTGACCCTAGCAGCTTCTCTGCTGAGCAATCCAGCTTTTTAAACAAATATATTAGAAATTAAAATTAATCAGTCTATTATATGTACGCAAAAAATTAATAATTGGAGATAGTACATCTGTCAATTTTTCTAGCTAATTAAACTATGATATTTGCAAGAACAAAGCCATGTGTACAAGCAATTACCAGGTGTAGCAAACGCGTAGACTCTCAACTCTGGATAACGAGGACGTATCAGTAAACCCAGCAAAATGGCTAAACCGGCTCCTAAACTATGACCTAAGCACACACGTTATCTCATTATAGAATATGTACACACAGTTATACAGTCAACGGCAGTTAGTATGGAGTTCTTACCAGTAAGTGTCAGATGATAATTGGGATACGTGGCGAATGCTCTTTCCAGGACTTTATAATTCTCCAATTGTTTTAAGATTATTTTTACTCCTATTATCATGCCTTTGTGGGCCTACAAATTTTACGTAGGTTTATATATACAATTAAATCAATTTATTTATATATCTTATAATCAAAAAGGGAATTAAACGTACTGTGCTTCCTGGTGGAATACCAGGACATTCAAATGAATCAGACGAGGCTGCAAAATCAGTAATTATATCCCGCAACGATAATGATCCTCGTATAACCACAACAATACTGGCAGTCTTGTGATCAACCATTACACAGAATGGTATCTGTAAAATTTTAAAGAGTAATTTTATGCTGAACGAGATGGAAAGAGCATAATTTGGATACAATATACAAACTTCGCATAAATGATTCTTGAAGGAAGCGAATAGAATATCATCTTCAGATATCTTTGACAGGTATTTTACTCCAGAAAGATAACAGAGACAACAGTTATCGTCTAAAATAATGTTACGCTTTCGTCTAAAAAAAAGACAATAAAATAATAAATCGATAAAAATAATTAAAAAATATATATATTGTATAATTATTCTAAGAAAAAAAATGGTATATAAATAAAGGGTAATATTGAGTTTTATGTTATGTCTTTTACCGGAAACAAGCACAGCATCTCATGCCGCTTATTAAACGAAAACATCCGGTACATGCGTGCTGATATACTACGAAAAGCCAGCCGTAGGAAGCGATCGATAGTTGCAGAAAGTGATGGGCGGCTTCCAAGGACATCCAGTTAGGTGCGCTCGAAAAAATCCCGCTACTGTCTAAAAAAAGTAATCAGCAAATATTTTATAAATGGTAAACATTGCATAAGTAAATTTTTGCATTTTTTGCAATTTATAAATAACGTACCTGAAGAGTATTTTGGACGCGCAATTAGATTTAATTTTCGCAATTCATGAGTTTCTCGCTTCTGCCGGACTCTCAGTAAAATACATCCTGCCATCACATCCGAAGGAACCAAATCCGTGCCTCGGAATAAAGCAGTTAAAAGACCTACGAAGGTATTTGTATCAGTGTGCGTTTATCGTGTGATGAATTATATTACTAAAGAGTAAAAATATATAAATGTAAGTTGCTTGCTCTCTTTCTGTTTCTTTTTCTCTTTACATAAAACTGCATTCGATAATATATATACTACATATAATAATTATAATAATAATATAATAATACATGTAATGATATAAATCATTAAAAAATTGTGCAAACTATGCGTATAAATTATTAGCTGAATTTGTCGAATAAAGTTATTATAATTTTTATTGTTTAATATTAATGATGCTAATAATCTCACCGCGAATTAAAATTCATTCCTACTTCCGTATCGCGATGATTGTGCATGTCGCGAGCGACGAGAGATCGATGAACTCATCGCGAAGAAAATCCCACCGTCACCAAAATCAGAGATCAGTTATTTGATTTATCATCGGCTCTTTCGATGACCGTTCGCGTTCGGTTTCCGATCGGAAGCAACGCCCACGCGATTCCAGTTCTGACTTCTGAATGCGGCAAGACCTCTTCGTAGGTCAGCCGTACCTATGTCTCACCAGCGACTTGTTGAAAGGCCTCGTTCGCACTCTCGTCCTTACGCATCCACCACAGGAACTTGAATCTCCTCAGCCAAATACGCGAGACCTTGCCGTGCTCCACGGAGTTCTCTAGCTGTTTTTTCTCCAGAGAGCCAATTGGGTCGAATACTAGGGCGAGGCCGAAGATGCTGAGACCGATCAAGATCCAATCGAAGAACACCAAGGCCTCCACGACCGTAATAGAGTATGATTCATGCCTGCACTCCACACTCTGTCCGAAAATCCATAGAGTACCCAGAATGTTCCATCCGATCTCTGGCAGTAGCATCAATATCCTGAATAAGTTGAAAAAAGATCTCTAGACTTATCATTAATTTAATTGATCATCAGTTCCTAAGCTAAAAAATTATTGTTATGATATAGTAAAGTACGACAATAATGTACAATGTTGTGCAAGGTACTTCATTTTCATTATCTAGGTACAGGTACTATAAGTATTCTGGAAAAATGTACCAATCCAGCAAACACCAAATTGCATATAACGTACTATGTTAGTACATATTAGTTGTCATTTCTCACTGGATCAACAATATAACAAATATGTGTTATATTACAGTTTAATTACCAATGTGTAAATTAAAGTAATAAATTCTTTATATTTAAAAAAGAAAAGAAAAAGAAAAGAACATCGGTCGTCAGCAAGTCCGAACTATCATAAAATTTTATTAATTTTTATCTTGGGGCTCAATTATGAGGACTCACCTCTAAAGGCATCATCTCATCATAAATCTATCAAAAAAAAGTAAACATTTTATATTAAAAAATCTCACCATGCTAATGCACTTTTTGTTCTATTTGATGTGTGGTTTTTTAAACACGAGTGATTCAATTTATTTTTTTTTTGTTTTCTTCTAATGATGATGCTTGAAAATTGAACATATTGACGACGTACTTTGGACATCCGTAAATGTCTATGTAAATAACATCCAAATAATGTCCTCAGAATGTATTTTATAGACATTCAACGTACAAAGTGACATAAACTGGATTTTCCTAAACATATTTCGGATGCCCAAGAACGTCGAATTGCTGTTTGGATAGCTGTCTGTATAAGGACAGATTTTAAACTTTAACCTAGTACTTTATAATGTTGCGTTATTGTATCAAATAATCTAACGCTGAAGGCATTCTTGTATTCATGAAGAAATCTTCCAAAAAAGTATTGCGTTATAATGTTTGCATTTTGCGTAATAGCAATAAATATGCATATAAATTAACAAAACAAGTTTTACTTCAAAGTGAAAGGATTCTAGAAATTCTCATATACATTCACTTATAGATATTTTGTATAGATGATTCCTGTGAAAGGAAAAGAATAGAAATGTGTATAAGTACTGCAACTGTGTCAGTTTTAGGTCCCATCTTATCAGATACTTATTTTTCCTCATCTTATGAAAAAGTTAATTACTGCAAAACTGTAAACAGCTAATTATAAAAATAGCTATCATCTGATAGAAAACACTTTCTAATTTGCATTCATGTTTCTAAAGTTTTATTTTTAGCTTTTGATTAAGAAATATGATCTAAAAACAAAGAGAGTATGATAATATCGGCAACCTTTCTCTAATTACGAAGCCGTACATGAGGTAATATAGTGAGTCTGATAAAAGAAACCGTCACATTTTTAATGGAAAAGTTTATTTTTTAATCATTTTATCGTATTCAATCAACTAAACATTTTTTTATTAGAATATGTTTTCAAAAATTCAACTATTTTCAGGATATAAATTAAAAGAAGTCGGATAATAAGCATTAAAACAATTTTTTTTAATTTATTATAATAAATGTTTACAATGTTCAACATGTTAATCTAAATTGTATATTTTGATAATAAGTGTCTTCCTCTTATCTCGATAAATTAGTAAGTTTATGTATTTCTTAGATACATGTTAAAATTCCAAAAAATATTTGAATTTTAATATAATTTGGTACTATCTGTTTTTTTTTATCGCTGAACATGAATCTGAGGTCAGAAATTACACATTTCGAAATGGTGTGGCTCCGCAATATATTCTTATATATAGAAGGAAAATTTCTTATTATTGTGAAATAAATAGCGCAAACACATTAATATTAAAATAAACATACACTGGTGAAATCCTAGCCTGTCAAATATGAGAATTATTTTGAGTCCGTAGTTGATAAAAAAACAATAGATTTGATAAAAAAACAATAGAATTGATAAAAAACAATAGATTTGATAAAAAACAATAAATTTAATATTAATGTGTTTACGCTATTTTTCTCGTAATAATAAAAAATTTTCCTTCTATAAGAATATATTGCGGATCCACCATTTCGAAATATGTATTTCTAATTTCGGATTCGTGTTCAGCGATAAAAAAAACAAGTAGTACCAAATTGTATTAAAATTTAAATACTTTTTCGAATTTTGACACATGTATCTAAAAAATGTGTATAAACTTATTAGTTTCAAGATTGAGGGACAACCTAAAGATATTAATCGATTTCGGTGAAATTTTATTCAGATCATATTGAGGTCCATAGTTAACTTTTGGGGGATATTGCTAATTGATTTTTAAAACAATTTTCTTTCGGTCTACCCCATACTATATATATAATCTATATTGCATATAAAATTCTGATAAAGAGAAGCTACGATAAAGCGAGTCTCTAGTCTATAATAAAGAATGAACCTCTCTGCTGAGAATTGGTTGTAAATAATATTAGGCAAATTATTATTTAAAAACACAGAAGTTGAAAACTTTAAAAAGTGTGTCTCACGAAGGTTATCGATCTAGAAAACTGATTAGACATAACGCTGGTTTACTTTTGTTGCTTACTTGACCAGCAGAAGCGGTTCGACGTAGCGTCGGGCATGCGTGTCCATGATAGCCCCCCTCGCGCTATGCCTGATAATGATGAGTATCAAAAGCGTGACGATACCAAGCATGACCGCTTCGCCGAGGAGGTACACGCGCACTAATTCACCTCCCAACCGACAATTCCACGTATCCTCGTAGTACCTTGCGCAGGCGATCCCTATAAGAATCAACCTGTAAAACACACAGCCGATTACGAGAAACAAACTAGCAACAATCCGCGCGATTTTAATTCGGGCGACGCGCTTCTGCGAAAGAAATTAATAATGAAAATTATAAAGTTCAATGCTTCTAATAAATTTAAAAATCTCGTAGAATTTAGTTAAAAATTTAAGTCTTAAAATTCTTGATTTTTTGTATAAAAATAATTTTAAAACAATTTTCATATGTTACGTTGTATTTGCGATTAATATAGTGCATTGTTTCGACATACTGGTAGTCGCGGCGACTGCTTTTCACGGATACTTACCATACAATACGAATAAATAATTCGAACAGGCCTGGGTATACGAGATCGTCGGTTGCGGCCAACCATTTTCGACCGAAGAGCTTCAACGCAGGCATTTCCCTAGAGAAAGAAACTTTGCTGTAGCGCTGTTATGATATCTCGGAACGTTTTTTTCTTAATCAGGTAGAGGCTAAAGTAAAAGGTGGAAGCTCATTTATAAATATTTTATTCAGGAAGTCGAAGTATATGTCTCCATTTAGATAGTATCTGAAAACATGCTTTATAATTGATCGCTTCGTCACGTTCGCGATAGTCTCGCGGTGGCTTGCGGAGCACGCAACTTAGCGTCATTCTCGTGCGCGGATTTCGTAATATTATAAAATGTAGCCGCTTTCTATGATAATAAATATCGCCAGAATTCGGACGATTACGGTATACGTGGGTATCTCCTTGATCACGAAATCGCCGTCAAGAGAAAGCGTCGAGAGAAAGTCTCTGTGTCCATCCCACATCCGAGACCGTTGACACAGTCTTCCGATGTGTTTAAATGGACCGTCAGCCTATGATTTTCGTTACTTTACGTGTAATTTAGTTGATTTAGACGCTAACAACGTGATTATACCAGCAACGACGCAGACACTGATCGGACAGATCGGAATGTGATAATGACAGTGATACGCGTTATTTACTGAATATACATCTCGTTCAGTCGTGCTATATCTTATTATTGTTAGCTGCTTTGCAATTTTCTGGATGATATAAAAACACCAACGATATCACGAGTGGAATTTATATTAATTTACTCGAAAATAATGAATTTCCCAGATGTGATTCTTTCCCATTATTTTTAAGAAAAAGAGGTAGGCTCAAACTAAAAATAATAAAATTTTCTCGTAACATATTTTCATTTACAAATATATTTTTTAATTCATCGCGTGTAAAACTTCTTTTACTGTTTATGATTTTTAACTTCTTGCATTTTCGATTCCTTTCGGTGCTTTTATTATAGGTTCGCACGCGAATTAGCGCTCCCTAAACAATTGCGTAAATTACTTTCGAAGCATTTAATCACGGAAAAGCATACATTACATCATGACACGTGCACTTTTTGAATGCGTCAATTAGTTGTAGATACTAGATTATCTAACTACTTTCTTTCTAAAAAAGCATAAGAATGCGGAAATTGTTATTATGCAGTATGTTATTATGATATTAGGTGGAGGAGAGAAAATTGACATTATCATCGTAGTATTTCGCCGGTAATAATGACTCGGGCCTCAGATTATCTACTTATTGATGTCGAAATACTAGTCGTTACTCGCTGTCAAATCCCACACGTTGCAGCTGTTCGACACGAATACAATATACCGTTTAAATAGACATAGAAATATGTTGCAATGCCTTTTGCGTTGTTTCTATAGGGTCAAAACAAATAAGGGATTTCTTAGAAGATTACAAATCTACAAGAGGCCGCAAACGCAACGGCAATTGCACCGGCAGCAATTAACGCTTCCTCAAAACTCGCCGTAGGCTTGCATAATAATAACGTAGAAAAGGATAAAAAGTTATTTTACATCGCGCATCGTTCGACTTGTGAAAGAGTAGGATATTTACAAATCGATTCAAAATACAATATTTGCGAAGAAATTTCTATAATAACGATTACAGTTCAGGGGCCCTAGTCTTGAAAAATATCGCATATGAAAATCTAGAGAAATACTTGGAAATATTATAGCATACGTTACGTATAATATAGTATTTTCCTTATTTCCTAAATTTCGATATTTTTCAAGAATTGGGCTTCTGATACAATTTAGCAAGAGATCGTAGAAAATGGAAACACGACATTCAGAAAACACTATGCTGTAACTGCATGTTCGTGGTGCATTGAATTACATGAAATAAATAAGTGTATCGCGTGTATTCATTGATTCGAAGCGCGCACTAGCGGTGCATTGCCACGAGTTTTCATAAAACGATATACGAGAACTCGTACCTTTCAACGCGTACTAATTCAATTCGCTCTCTGCTTTGGAATATTCCACATAATAGAGAAAATTAATTGATTTGATCTCTTAGTGAATTCTGGTCGAACTTGACATCGTGATCAATATTTTATGCCAATTTATGCGATAAAAGAAATAATTTATCATTGTCTAGATGCAAATAATTAATGAACTCTTAGTAAAAAGTTTCCAATAACATGTAATGATGAATATTTCATATTAAAAACATATGTATGAAAAGGGTAATTTATGTTTATATATGTAATCTTGTTTATATATACCTTGTTTTTATTTATATAATTTAAATTTAATATATTGATAATATATTATTTATTTATGACAATATAATATAAAATATCTTATATTATTGTAATAAATAAATAAGATATTTTATATATTTATAGCTTAAAACGTTATATTTAGCAATTGTGTTATTCAAAAGTATACTGGTTTATCTTCCGTTATCTTTTGATTATCTTAAAGATAAAGATTCTAATTATCACAAAGATATCATTGCAATTAAGTCTTATTATTTCGATACTATTACTTTCTCTACAAATGCGAAAAGCGTTCTTCATTAATTAAGCCAACAATGCAACAGAATGTTACAAAATGTTTAATTACAAGTAACACGAATTATACCGCTATAGCGAATCACAATATACATATATTAAAAATAAACAATATAATTTTTCCAAGGCGAAAATACATATACTATACACGATGCTGTTTCGCTATCAATCAGCTTGCATATATTTAAGAGAATATTACATAAAATTGACATAAAAATTTTCATATAAATAATCAAAATATGTTTTTAAAATTTGATTTGTCTTTTTTCCTTCTTTGATACGCTGAAAGAAAAATTTTTACTATTTGTAACTATACATATTACCATAATTATAGTTATTACTGCTAGAATAATAATAAATTTATTATAATAAATGTATATATAGATCTATAAAAAAATATATATACATATAGTTAGTAAGAAAAAAAATGACTACAAATTATATATATTTTCTCAGTGTAAATATTTACTGCATATATAATCTGCAAATCTCTTGTAAAAGAGAGTAGATCTCTTATAAAATTGAAATATCTCGTTTCAACCAATCGGATTACGAAAATTTTATAATATGCCTTGCTAAATTCGTACATTGGCACTACTAGGAGAAAAAAAGATACGATAGATGAACTTCTACTTACAGATGCGCGAATCGATATCCGGCGAATCCGGACGCGTATTACACGCGCGTTGAAATCTCCCCTCAACCGACGCGCGACGTGCCGCGGACGCGGCACTCCACCTTGCCCACCGCGCACTCCAACTACTGGCTCTACCACCTCGGGAATTCAGAGAGCGCGGTCCTGAGAGTTGCAAATGAACCCGATTGGAATTTTCGTCTAATCACCGTCAACCGAGCCTTTCTCCAAGCTGCACGTTGTAGACTGCAGCGCGAAACTGGAGCGCTTCCTCCGCTCGAATTCCCGTTAAGTTCAGGCGTCTCTCGCGAAGATAACTATTTCCGCGCTTGCACGCGATCTGTGCGGAAAACCGTATATGACTCGAACACCGCTGAATCTCTTCTGATTGTACATCTATTTTTTGTTGTTTGAAATGGCGCGTAATCACTATTTGTCAAATTTAATCGTTCACCACAAGCGCCGGTTTTGCCACCGCTGTCAAAACTGCTCTGATCGCACGTACAAAGATATGCATAGCGTCCGCGGGATACGAGCGTCTCTCGGCAACCGGTGCCAGTTGGTCCTTGAACATTCGCATAAACTGCAATAATGACAATAGCGGCCGCGATGTGGATGACACTGATGCGCACAAGAGGTATCTCAATCCGCGAGAACACTTCACAATATTATGTCGGGGACGGTTATATACTCTTGGAGCAGAATCACATACTGAACGGAACGTTTTATACTGCGACTTGTTCACCTTGCTGCGCGCGACACCCCGAGCAACCGAATCTTAAGAACTTGTTGACCACAACTGGACCGGTACACCACTAAAGAGAAAGAAAAAGAGAGAGAGAGAGAGAGAGAGAAAGAGAGCGGGAGAAAGAGAGAGAGAATGAGAGAGACCATGAAGAACTTTCCCTCCGTACGTCGGGTTATCGCACGGCGTTCTGGCCGCGAGAAAGAAAAATGCAATGAAAAAGGAGAAGAGGAAGGAATGGGCTACTTCGAGAGGGATAAACGCCGAGCCGAGTCGAGCCGAGCCGAGCTGATGGTGGGAGCGACGAATCAGCGACGCACCTGGCGATCGTGCCTGACCGTTCTTCTCGAGGAGATAGGGAATGCGGTGAATGTCGATATCCGGTGATGGATCTAGAGAAGATTAGCCAAGGAGGAAACACGTTATTTTCACAATGTTCTTATTATCAAGAAGAAAATTACATACGTTACACACAAGGAAAATGTAGTAGTTATAGTGAACATGATTCCGTTATTATAGATAAAATGACAAAAATGTTGAATATTAAGCTTTTTACTGATGTGTGCGGCTCTAAATCAATTCATTTTATTAAATTTTTATAAAGAACAAATTTGTTTAATGTAGTACATATCATTAAAAGATGAATAGTTAAAAATTGTTTTATTTTGTCCAATAATTGGGTCATGTCCACTATACTATCAACTTTAACTGGTACGCTTACCTTATAAGGCGATGAATCTAAATCCGTTAACGTCTTATTAAAAATTTCGATATTAAAATCTAAAATATAAATCTTATGGACGTATCAATGTTATATAAAAAGTACGATTTTGCTGAAGTAACTGAAAATTCACGTAAATATTGATCTGGAAATAATTTTGCTGCGCCATCAAAATGTTATACAGAAAACTCAAGCATGACCTTAATAATGACCTTACAAACAACTAACAATAATATTACATCAATGTTATAATTTCTTACTCAATAATGTTATGTTATGTGTTATATATTATTGAACATTTGTTACATTTATTGTTGAATGGGAAATTATAATATTTTGATGCACGCGCGCGCGTTATTATTAATATGTATTCTGCGGGAAGAAAAATAGTCAAAAAGTTTTGACATTGTTATACACAATTTTCAGCCTGAGCGTTTTATATAAATTATTTTAATAGAGTAAACTTGGGTAAGATGATCATCTTTAAAATGCCAAAAATATACTTTAATTTTTGTTACCATAATAGTGTTATATTGGTATGTCTTTTTCATATGCCACTATTAACGATACCAAAAATTAAAGTATATCTTTTGCATTTTAAAGATGGCTATCTCTTATTTAAGTTTAGCTTTGATAAAATTACTTTTTGATTTGTTAGTAAATTTCACTCATTTTTTTGCAATGCAAATTAAATAAGTAAACGGTCTAAATCGAACTAAATAGATTTAATAATAATAATTGTTCTTAAATCTTATAATATAAAACTCTAACAAAAAGTGTCATACGTTTCGGAACTCACAGATCCTTCTTCAGCGATTCTTACAGATGTTTGTGTCATTGGATTGATAATATTCTCTTATGATGTGTGACGATGCGATATAGACATGCCGATATAATGATTATAGTTTGGATTGATTTTCCTGTTCTCAATGCGAGTATATTGTAAAGGTATGTGAGACAGAACTATCATTAGAAGTTCGTCCGATCGAGTTGAACGCAGATGTTACAATCAATTTTTGATTTGTATCTAGCCAAATACTTCAGAAAAACCGTTCTTTTTGTGTATATTATTCTTCTTAACGTTACTGACTTTTATATTTATTTTATCTCATTCTAGACGTACTTGCGAAATATAAATTTTTATTAATTTTTTTTCTAAAAAACAATCTTCAACGATCAAGTTACAAATAATCTAAAGAGGTTCCAGTTCCCGTTATATTCTCGGTTGAGTAACTCTGCTTGGTATCGGCCTATCTCGAATGAACTTTACATAAGATGGAAGCCAATCTTGTAACCGCATTACTACACATTCGAGCTGAAAGTACTGACCACATGCATATATACGCATACAATGATCGAGCTGCATTCATTGGGTATGCATCAATTCCATGATTGTGCACATGTATAATTACAAGTAGCTTGCAGGTTCCGTACTTTTTTACAAAACGAGTTAGTACGCCAAATAAATCTCGTAACTTTTTAGTAGACTTATAGAAGTAACGGTATTCTTAATAATTCTTACTGCGTGAAAAATATGCAAGATGAATGATTGTGCAATTAATGTCTTATAATTGAATTAAATAGGAAATCGAACTATATAATTATTATCAGAGCTATATAAAGAATAGTGATCGGAGAATGCAAATATAAACGATTTGCTTAGTCCTTTTTCGCAAAAAACAGAGGAAATAATCTGACGTGAAGATATTTATCATAAATGTTTTTTTGGTTTATCAGTAACTGAAACATTTAAATAAGCGTTATTGTAAGCAAATGAACAAAAGTGATTGTGCATGTGAGAAAAACTGTATTATAAGACTCTTGAAGAAAACTTAATATACATATATTAATACTTAATACATATTACAACAATGTTTAAATTTAGTACACACGCAAATACTTTTCAATTTCCTTTTCAAAGTCGTTCTTGTAGGTACCATTTCACATTTTATTAAAATAAGATGGAATATATTGTATTTTTTTAAAGATTACCTTTAAATATAACTGCTCGTACATTAGTGTGTTTCATCGATTTGTTAATTTATTGCGACAAAATATTCTCAAGGTGATCGTTACTAAATAGCAGGATTCGCGTGATCGATCGTAGTGTTCATTTTCAAAATTATATTTTATACCGCGCGACGTTCGTAAAAATAAATATGATGCAAAATCCCGAAGCGTTGATTGAAATAAAACGTATGCTTTGATAAATAGTGTCTCTAGGATACATGTATTTGGAGAATGAATAATTCTGTTTGAATACATCGTTTTTATGGACGATATAAATAATTTTGGATCGGGAACATGTCCGATAGAAGCAACATAATGCTCATAAAAAATTATGCTATGTGGTCTTTTGTCCTTTCTAAGAACTTTTTCTTTTCGCTAAAATTCGTACGGTGACTTTTTTTGCATTTGCCTAATCGACTTGGAATACAATTTCTTTTATTCTTTCTTTGGAACTGCGATAATTGCCAACACGAATTCGTGGAACGACGCTTTAATGGACGTTCTTCTCATACAGGAAAGTTGCATTAAATATTCTTCCAAGACGCATTGACATTGCGGAGCGCGTATTAGTCACAATAATAGTCACAGCAATTAAATTAGCTCATCAGAAGTGAGAAGTAGTTGCAACATCTAGTGTTACAAACAGTTTTCAGAACTTAATGCATGACAAAGAAAGCAAATTTTATTTTATTGATTTAACGTGCGAACCAATATGTATTTTCAGATATCTTCTGCTTTTGCTCAGAGAACTTTCCTGTCATTAATATAAGCTATCGCGTTCTTAACATACCATATATACAGTTTACATTACACTGTAAAAATAAAATATTAATTTTAATTTATTATAAAAATGTATAGTAGACTTTTTAAGACATGCAAAAATGTTAAAATTAACATTCTATATTTTGAAATTTATACACCTTATTTTTATTAAAATTTAAAAAATGAAAAACACATGATACTTTAAATATTATTAAGGATGTACGTATTACATTTCAAAGTATATAAAGTATCTATGTAAAGTTTGAGTATAATTTTTTATTGACTTAAAAATTATTTAATTTTTTGTTTGTTTTAATTTTTATGAAAAATGTTTTTCCCGTTTTTATGTACTTATTTGATGAGAAGATAACATTCGAAATTAAATCAAATCTTTTTATATATATAAGTTATTATAAATTATTTGTTGTTTAAACAGTTACAATAAGAAATTGAAGTGATGAAAATAAATCTAATTACTTAAGTAAATCTTATTTTTAATCAAAATTGATTTTAATGCTTAAATATTTTGATAATATTTTGATATAAATATATAATAATGTAAATTACGCGTAGAAATCTTTTGTACGACTATTGATACTAATTCTTATGTTTTTTGTGATATTGAGAAGGATCTACATTATAGGATCGAAACGTTTATCTATGTATTGATTAAATAAATTCATTACACGCGTACATTCAGTGTTTGGTTCTTATATATATTAATATTAATAATTGAATGTTAATAAAAGCTGCAAATAATTTCTTGAAAAAAAAATTATCTCAACTCGGATTTCGAACTTGGATCTTCTAAATATTTATTATTTAGGTTTTTGCAGCTGATTTGAGATTATAAACAATAAATACTTTTTTGCTGATAATGGCTTTATGGTTAATCTTTTGATAAATATTTTTAACTGTGTGTGTGATATTGTGTAACAAAAAGATTCTTAAATTAAGAAATATTTACATGTAAGAAGAAATGCTTTTATGGTGTTCTTAAATAATTTTGTGAAATCAGTGTAATAAATGTATATATTAAATTTATGTAACTAAATTGCCTACAAAGGCCTCCATAGTTGTTAGTGCGTAAACAATATTTATATTTATAAGACACTCAAATATAATTCGCAGAAATATAATAATAAATTATAAATATTTAAAAAAAAGTAGATAATAAGGTAGGTGAATTAACATATTTAGTTGACCATATTCTCGTGGAAATGTTAATTTACATAATTTATGAGTCCAATAATTCTTCAGAAAATCTGTATTGTGAACACTTCCTGTCATATTTTATTTCAATATTACGGGAATAACATAGTATTAATTCTTTAAATCTTATATGCACTCTTTTTTGCAATTTTGAAAATTGCTAATATTGCAAATAAATTAAAGTATTAAAGCATTTGAAAAAGAATTATTTTACGTTAGAGAAATGTTTTTTCTTGTTCCGATTTTACTTCTAATTATTTTTTTGTTAATCTTGCTAATTCAGCCATGAGTCTTAATGGCCTAGTTAATCTTTAATTATCTTATTTACATAATTATTATATGTTTTCTGGTTTCTCTTCTGACACTAATATAAATCTTATTAGAGTACATGTACTATAAATAATTTTAAAACTTATTATCTAATAAAAAGAATAAAAGAAATCTTTTTTAATACAGAGTGTTCTAAAATTTGAAAATAATTTTATTGAAATTCGTAAAATATTAAGTAATAAAAATATAAACTATTTTTATCCGTGAAATTATTTTTTAAGTATGAATATTTAAAGAAATTATAAGTGTTGGTTAAAAAATCATCTGCCTATGTAATCTGAGTGCAATGGTTAATATACTAAACAAAACATTGTCACTGCACTTACACGGACAGGTAACTTTTAACCAGCGTTTACGATGACTGTTAAACGTTTAAAAAACTACTTTATGGAAAAAAGAACGTTTTACACTTTTATTACTTAATTTTTCACGAAGTTTTATGCTGTAATAATATTACCCTCGAAATTTGGAACGTCCTGTAGATTAATTTTTTCAGTTATTGACAAACAAAACTTCGAATTTCACACATAAAAATGTAAAATTTAAAAAATTCAAGAAATTTGTCGCGTAATACAATCGTCGGAATGTACAGTAATGAAACGTGTAATGGCACGACAGGTTCGTCTCGCCTTGGTCGCATTGTAATAATCATGCGAGGGCAGTGAGCTCGTTTGTCGAATGAACGAACGTAAACCGATCGGACGAGCATTTCGACTTGTTTCGTTACATCTACGCTCCACAGAGACGACGACGTGGACTTTCACTTGTGCGACGAGCCTTTTCGATTCTTGCATATCTACATACATACATATTGTATATGCGCCTGTGAAATGTGTATAAATGCGTACCGCATAATTGCTGCCGCGCGGCTGATTACGCAACATCAGCAAAAATTTGTATGATAAATAAGTAACTGACTACAATTTCATAATTTATTTTATTCGCAAAATCATAAACAAATAGTAACTGCAGAATATTGATATCGATAACGAGCAACAACTTAAATTGACTTGTTTACAATTTAAAAGTCGTGACAATTTTTTTTAAATACTGAGTTATCTTTATAGATTATTTCTCATACATCACAGATTTATAAATTAATTTTTTAAAATTTTAGACGAAAAAATATTTCGCCAAATATTATAAACAAATAAGTACTGTACTCGAATTGAAATATGTATAAATACTCGAATTATTTGTCAAACCGTTTAATTATTTTATAATACAATAGATTAGATTACAACTTAAAAATTGATGCGTGTGCGAGGTTTTACTGTTTTCTTAAAACTTTCATTATCAAGCGTTTAACGATGACTATTTATTTAAAATTTCTATTTTACTGCTTAAGTTATTTATGCCCGTTTCCACCAATGTAGATTAATTTTAATCTCGGTTTAACTTACTGATCGTCTTTTTCTAATTTTTAGAACTAGAAAAAAAGGGAGAGCAAATTGAACCGAGATTGAAGTTAATCTACATTGGTGGAAATAGGCATTAATCGGCCTTTCATTCGGTTAAGCGCTCTTGCACGTAATCCCGGAAACAATATTTATACAAGATATGACCTAGTTTCTCGCCAACATGTACCTATACTAGATTTATACTTTAAATGTATTTATATACATATATACTGTTTAATATATGTATACACTATAAAAAATCAAATATTAATTTTAACTCAAAGACGTTGAATGGATTTTCTGGAAAAAAAAAACATGCAAAAATGTTAATGTTAATTTTAACATTTTTTAATATCTCAGAAAATTCACTCAACGTCTTTGAGAGTTAAAATTAACATTTTATTTTTTTTACAGTGTATTATTTATATATTATTAAAACATATTTGTATCACCCGTGTGAAGCTGGCCCCCCAATATTAAAAAATCGATTTTTTAATATTGGGGGGCCAGCTTCACACGGGTATTTGTATCTTATATACTAGATACATGTAAGTGCAAAAATAATTTGTAAACAAAGGAAATTTTTGTAAGAAAAGCTTTATTTGTAGAAAATAAATATTAATAAGCAATTTTATACAATAAGTACATTCTATTCTAATATGAATAAAAGAAATTTGCGTGTTCTTAAATTAAATTTCGTAATTGTACAAATACTTTTTGTGTGTTCAAATAATATTTTTGTTTATATTATTTTTAAAATAATACAATAACATGATTTTTAATTATTAGCAACATATTCTTTTAAGTAAAATAATTTTAAGAAATATAGAGATATTTATCTCTTATCCATTGTTAATAAATTGCTAATTAATATTTATTTGTTAAAAATATGATCTTTTTTAGAAGATACCTCTCTATTACTATATACTGTTAACATTTACTGTACTTTATCTATGTCAAAATTATTGTCAATATTTTAGCCATTACAGTATCTTAAAACATACTATCCTAAATTCTAATTACAGATCATTCAAAGCGGACATCATTGTTCTTCAATCATGTACAAATATATATATTTTTGCTAATAGAAAGAATAATTTGTATACACCAAACGCATGCTATGTCAATAATAACGTTTCTCCATTACAAAGAAACTGCGTGTGTACTATGTAAATATCGTCCTTCGCAGATCAACAATAGTACATAACATCACAATGTACTCTGAATGGGATACAAACCCGAGCAGAAATTATTGAAGGGCCATGATCGGATCCAAATCAGGATAATCGGACCCTAATGCCTGATCAGGTGCTCATCGGGACATCCGGTCCTGATCGTAAACGTAACGTCGAGAATGAAAATTTCAGGATCGGATAATTACTTTCTTGTCCTGATGTATGACTAATGCCTGATCGGGAAAGAGTAGGGAATGCCCGATTATAGTACGGAATTCCCGATCTTTGCCTGATCTTTTCCTGATACATGTAAGTATCGGCACGACAAGGCCTTATGTTCTTAATAGGGAGTTTTAAAGGCGTTGTAAGGGTATCAGACAAAGATCAGGAAAAGATCAGGCAAAGATCGGGAATTCCGTACTATAATCGGGCATTCCCTACTCTTTCCCGATCAGGCATTAGTCATACATCACGAATTTCCGATATAATTTCTTCTTGAGAAGCGATATATATTTTTTACTTCGATTTTATTCGTTACATTACACCTCTCTAACCGCACAACGTGTCACGAATGCGATATGTGGAATACGTATGTAACAATCAATATTTTCCGACACATTCGTAACGCTTTTATTACTCATTATTACTTACTACTACAATCATTATTATACAAACGTTATTAATACAATCAGTATTATGCAAAAATTACCTTCTTGTAAATGAATTCTTATCACTGATATTAGTTCGATAATCAATTTATAATGTGAGCGTGCGTAAGTGTATGTAATAATAAATTAAATATAATTGAGAACAACAATAAATAATGCATTATGCGATATCAATATTAATACGTTCTATACAGTGCTATAATTTTAAATAGGGCAACTCGGGCAAATACGCCGCGCAGAAGTCAGAAAAAATAGAAGGATTGAGGACAATTTTTCGGCAACTACTCTGTTACATGTCTTTATGTTGTATTAGTATTATGATATGATTTCGGGTTTTTATTGTTAGTATTAATGAAATTATTGTAAGTTGTATCGATTTGCCACTACTGTAATAACTAGCGTTACCATAAATTATAATTTACATAAAACGATTATTGTAGGATGTGTAAAAGACTGTGGTTATTTCATGATACATAAGTGTAGAGGAATAGCAAAGCATGTTGTATAGTAAAATACAACGATGTGGTAAAAATTGTTTCGAATAAATTAATTCTCCTGTTTTTTTGTGAGTGTGAAAATTGTCTAAGTCTGATATCTTATTCTTATGACATAATTAAGTAAATAAGTATAGTTCTTCTGATTGCAAACTACGGCACCTCGTTATAGAAATATAAATATATAAATATAATTATATAATAACCTTTATATCTAGCCTAGATGTTGTTAACATTAGAGATAGGCAAGAGCGATAAACAAAACAATGATCAATGAACTCGAGGTGTCCATTGTACTTCTTACACCAGTCAAATGGTATAAAATCGTCAAAAAGTTATTATAATTAGAAACCGACAGTCAATAAGAAAAACGTTAATTTTTTCTGATTAGAAAATTTTGAAATAAGACAATATAATGCGGTAAAATTTACAAATTGAGACGTGTGGGACATATGGTAGACTACGCGACACTGACAAGACACTAACAATAAGTATAATGAACGTGATCAATAATTGCAAAGTGACAAAGCAAAAATATATTTTTTAAATTAGCAAGAATAATAATACAATACATGAGAAAATTTACAAAGTCAAGAAGCATCAATACTATTAAAAGTTTACGAATAAAACGTTATAGATGGACCTAAAAATTTAGAATCATTCTGTAAGTTCACACGTTTGTTTTCTTAATATAGATCGCCTCCTATTTAAATTAAACTTCTATTGTAATGTGACTATAATATTTTCCCAGTGAAGTTTACATGCATATTGTAGTTTATGATCTATACTGAAAAAAATGCATGTAATTTTACATGGAAATTACATACATGTTTATAATCGGAAAATTGCCTAAATATGACTGAAAATTTCCTTTTCTAGATTTTTTAAGTAAAAATACATATTAATGTAAAATATATGTGAATGTACTACTTTTGTGTAAAAATATATATATAATTTTTAGTTTTAAATTTCAGCGGTATTTTTACAACGCATAAACGGAAAAAAACAGTTTCATTCAAAATTACAAAAAAAAAGTAAAATTTTACGTTTAATCTGTGCGATTTTACATTTATTGTATAATTTTATATTTATTGTGTGATGATCATTGTAGCCAATCAGAATCGGTACTTGACGCGAGCGCACCGAGAAAAACGCTGTCGCTCGCCGCAGATATTCAACGAAATTTTTTATAAATGCAAAATGGAATCTCGTAAATACATGTTGTATGTAAAATTAATATAAATTTATAATTTTCTGTGTGGACTGAAATATTACATGATTATGCTGGATCGAAAAAAAATCCAGTTTGGTGGTTTAACTTATTTTTTGTCTTTATCTAATATTAAAAATTAGAAAAAGATGAAGAGTAAATTGAACCGAGATTCAAGCTAATTTACATTAGAAACGGGCATTCGAGCGTGTGGAATATTAGGCGACTCCTGACCATTCACTTTCAAATATTTGATGACGTCAAAGTGAGAAAACGTATAATAAAAATTCTTGCAAAATACATCAAAACGGAAACATTTTTCAATAAGACAATATTTGTACTTAATAAAGTATATTTATAAAGTACATAAAAAGTTTTGCTTTTATTTCAGAAAGGAATAAAATTATATTTATTTAAATTCAACAACTATCATATTTAACACGTTTTGTGCCAGTCCAATTTTCAGCAACTTTCCGTTCAGACCACGTACATGGAGCGTATGCGTCCCTTACTATCAAATGTTTCCAATTCAGATGTCACCATAAAAGATTCATATAATCAGAGTTAAAAGTAAAGTGCTACTTTTTCTCTCTCGTTTTATATTTACAAATAAATATTTAAAAAATGAATGTTTTAAACCTCTAATCCCCCTTAACCATGATATTATGTGTATTACATTTGTTTCTATCTATATATTACGTTATATATTACGTTATATTTAATTGGTGCCGACTGGCAGTGACTGAATTATATATATTTCATAATATTTGAAAGATATTGTAAATTTCTTCCTGTTGCATCATAAACGGTATTTATATTTTTCATGTACCTTTTATATATTTTAATTAGAATAAGAGGTTAGAATAAATTGTTTGAGGCAATTGTAGCAATGTTGTAATTAAGCATTGCGAGTGATTGGCATGTATTATTTTTGTATTAATCAGTGTTGCTAACTGGATAGTCCGGTTGTGGAAATTTTTGTCCGGTATCCGGTTACAAAGGCAAAAAGTCCTGTTTTACGAATAGTTTGTGTTTATAGTGTTTGAAAGTTAATAATAGGTCAATAAAATGCATAGAACAAAGAAACATATCATACATATATGAATTAAAACATGAGACATTGAAAACGTGAGAAAATTTTTTTGTTTTTAAATATAATAGCATTTTTATTATATCTTCCCAACGGAGAATCAAAGTCCTTGCCAGAAATAGTTTGTTCCGAATTTGCATCCTAAATTTTATTTGTATTGAATTTGATTTTTTATTTGATTGACTAGAAAAACGATAAAAACAAATTACTTTTTTTCTAACTTTATTATAACTAAAAATAAATACAATTTTAAGAATGTTAAAATTTAATTTTTTATAAAAATAAATAGATTTAACGTTCTCATTTATAATTCATTCGTTTTTCATTTATAATTTTAAAATCTTTTTACGACCGTACATGTGATAAACACAAATAAGAAGAAAACATCCTATAACGGTCAAAGCTAGATCACAGTGTTTATTGTAATTATGTGTGAATTTTTTATACTGCGTATGTAGTCCCCTCATAAATTGCGATGCTGTTAAATTTCAGCATTGTCTCATACTTACTACCGCAGTAATATCACGAATTTAATTAATTAACAATTTTTTATGCTTATAGCATCATGGATCTTAATAACTTAATTACTAAGGCGTCTAAGGTAGGTTTCCACTACAATGCCTTACTGATGAGTCCAGTAGTGGAAGCGGGGACGAAATGCCAAAAATTTACGTGATATTCTTCGTAATATACAAGAATTAAAGATTTAATTATTTACAGAATTTAAATAAGGAATTTCAAATTATCATCTTTAGATTTTAAATTGTCATTCAAAACACTATTAAGATCCATGATGCTATGATCATCAAAAATTGATAATCAATTAAATTCGTGATATTACTGCGGTAGTAAGTATGCGTCAATGCTGAAATTTAACATCGTCGCAATTGATGGGGGGACTACATACGCAGTATATAAAATTCACACCTAATTACAACAAGCACTGTGATCTAGCTTTGATCGTTATAGGATGTCTTCTTCTTGTTTGTATTTATAATTTTCTCGCGACAAATATCTTGGATTTTAAAAATGTTCGATTAGTAACTGAAAGAAAGTTTGTAACACAAAGATTAATGTATACGACATATCTAATGTTTTTGCTTTCGAATGTTGTTACTAAAACTTTCGCATTTTCTGGAATTTTTTAGCGAATTTTTTAATCACATTTTAGAGAGGAAGAAACCAAGTTGGAAAATTATAATCTTACACTTTTAATCAGACGTATTGCATTATACGCTCATGTCTGATTAAATTAATAATTTGTTAATATTCAACATTTTGCAAGATCGATATATATATTATTTCCAAGTGTTGAAATTTATTAGCTTGTTTGTTTTATTCGTCGTTAATACATCTTCTGTCGGAATATTCTCGATGATAAGTTTCGAGGTGCCGAGTCATAAAATGACTACAACTTTTTCTTCGTTTCGAAAAAATTAGCCTCTAATTGTTGAGTCGGAAACGCGCGCCGATTGCAATGATTAAGAATGTTGATTAACCGCATGCCAAAAAAAATATATAATTTAATGTAGAAACATGTTTATGACTGGAAAATTTCAATTTTCAGTCATATTTAGATAATTTTCCAACAATTCCCAATAAACATGTAATTTCCATGTAAAATATATATATATGTATATATTACATAAATTTTTTTCAATACAAAACACAAGCTGTAAATAATACATCAAGGTGTATTTTTCACACATGATGTGCATGATGCGTTTTTTATTCTTATTATTCACTGAATGTTAAACAAGGATAAATGAAAAAAAAGGATAAATGACCAAAAAAGGATAAATGATGCATATTATATACATTATGCGCAATGTTTTCCGTTAGCTATAGTAGATAAAATTATCTAGATGATCATCTGGACGAAGAAATGGCTTTATCTTATCTTTATCTAGATTATTAAGAATATAGACTATACTTATCTTATTTTAGATTTAAAAACATGTTATCTTTTTCAATTTATTTAAGGTTGTAGAAGAGTATTGTAAAAAAATTTTATATAAACAATTAACCTCCAGTAGTAGTTGCGATGTGGATTTTTTCGCGACATAAATAAAAAAAATTGGAATTAGTTCGACGCCAATCATTCAAAGCAACATTGAAGTACCTTCATATTTAGAAAATAAATCAAAAGAATTAGATATTCTGAATTTATATCCACACATTAAACAAGTTTTTTTTAAATATAACATGTGATTGCCATTATTAACGCTACAGTAGAACGTCTTTTCAGTTGCGAACACAAATATTAATACCACGTAGAAACCGTTTATCAGATAATACATTCGAAAAACTTTTATTTTTAAAAAATATTTATGAAATATTTATGAAATATTTAGAAAAATATGAATATATTTTTTGTATCCTAAATCGTTTTACTACCTAATAGTTACTCATAAACAAAATCATCTTAAAAATTATCTAGATAAAAATTTTTTTAATTTTATCTTTTATCTAGATTAATATAAAATTAATCATTTTCATCTTATCTCTGAAATACATTTTTGTGTTATTTATTTTATCTATATCTAGATAATTTTTAATTATCTAAGCGTAACATTGATTATGCATGAAACGAAATGCATTTTAGATGATTTCTCACTCGACAATATAAGTGTAATATATGTTATATATTCCTGACAAAAATAAAAATAAAAGAATAAATCACTTAAATGTAAAGAGAGAATAATAGAAGCATACAACATTCTAGGATAGATGAAAACTTAAGACAAAAATTAAGACAACAATAATATAAAAAAGGATTTCATTCATCTTTCGTTGCCTCAATATTTGCCTTTTATATAAGCTTTTATTATTTTTCCCTTATTTTCGACTTACAATTCCATTTTTATTTTCGCCAAGAATAACAGTTATTGAATAGAAAATTATAATACATTAATATAATGCTATTGTCAGCTTGTGTTCAGTAGATATAATATTGCTCAATCAAAAATACCAAATATAATATCGAATGATTGAACAATCATATTATTGTGCGTCCTTTTTCAAAAGTGTATATTACTATTCCAGCTAACAGGATATTGTTGATAGGTATAGGTTGTAGCAGAAATCGAAGTCCATAGATTAATCGAAAGAATGATAACGCTGCAATAGTGAATTTAATATTTTTTCCATGAATAATTTCTTATATTCATGTTTAATTGTAGTTTTTGATGATTTTGATTATATCATCGGAACAATGTTAATTACACTCATTACTGTGTTTGAGACTTACAGTATAATAAAAATGATCTGTTATGATAAGTTAACACGACAGATTGATTTTCCCGTAACAAAAAATAAATAAAAGACTATGTTGCGCTTGCAAGAGAAATCTTATTTAATATAGAAATTTAAATTTATTCTATTAACCGCTTTCTCTTTGTAAACTTAAAATTTAAATTTAAAAAATGTAAATGTACCTTTTGCAGGTAAATATAATATAAAAACAATTATAATAAAATAAGAATAAAATTTTTCAAATTCGTAAAGTTATTGAGATGACAAATACATACATATACATGTATACTATGATTATTTGAATATTACCAGATATTATTAAACATTTTGTTATCACAGGTCGGTAAATAAGCGACCGTCAACTAATTTTTGTAGAACTATTTCGTACATTGGTTAAAGTTTTATACTTTCATACATATCTAAATTTATCATAATTAATATAGTTTGTATTTAATTGAAACTGTTCTGTGTATTTTTTTTCTATTTTTATAAAAATTGTACTCTTTTTATGTAACATCGTGAGAGGAACGTATCTTGTATGGTATAGTCAATCATTTACACGACAGATGCCATTACTAGCGTCGTAATAATCAATGATAATAAAAATTTAAAAAGTAATAAACATAAATATATGTTAAAATAAAATCTTAAAAATTCGGTTTATTTTATTAAGATTTAGGTGTAATGTTAAAAGTATTAATTAGAAATTATTTTTCTTTATACTGTGTGTATTAATTAAATAATTAATTAGAAATAGTTTTTAATGGATAAATTTTACGTTAAATATACATATACACATATATATATATATATGTATAATGTAACTTTTATGTATAAAATATGAAACATATGTAAATAATTGAAATATGAAACATATGTAAATAATTGAAATATGAAACATAGCGTTTTTTTAAGTTAAAATCAACACTCATTTTTTTATAAAGTTTATCTTTAAAATGTTTTTAGTTTTATTTTTATAATTAAATATGATTATTATTTAATCTTTGTATTTAGGAACGATTTAATAACAGTACACACGCATTATGTGTATATTTAATAGCTGAGAGAAACTTTTTCTAATTGCAAATACTTTCTACACCTAATTCCTATTTACAATAAACGTTTGTTGTTATCAACAAAACATATAAAAATATATTATTAATTAAATATATGTATAAAAAGACGACATATTTCTGTAATGTTGCATATTAATTAATCATAGATAATCATCAATTTTTTAATTAGAATATTCATACACACGGAATCAATCATATGATTCTTTAGATCCAGTGTTATGTTTGCCGTAACAAATCGCGTGGAATAAATTCCTAAACGCCTATATGAAACTTTGAAAACGCAAGTCTTCGGCAATTTCTTCGTCGTCGCTAAGAAACAAAGCGCGTTCGCTACGATCAGAATTAATCTCGTATCGATTATGCAAGTTGCAAACGAGAGACGACGACACACGCGAATATATGTACGCTCCGCGGCCCCACGTGTCCCCCAAGGCGAGCACGCTCGCGAGCACACACACGACTCTAAACACGAAACGTGATTGGGGGGGGTTGAGGAGGAAGGGATAGAAAGGGAAAGAGATTCGAGACTTGCGTGTCGCTTGAGTTAGAAGGACGGGGGAAGAGAAGAGGGATATGGAAGGACCGGTCTGCAAGAAGATTCTTCTAGTTGGGGGGGTAGTAAAGGTTCGTGCAGGGTAGTCGGGGTAGTTGGGTGAAGGAGAGCCACAGAAGGACGATGGTAGCTGGAGGTGAAGAAGGTGGAGAAGAGGGCCGAGGGCAAGGGGACGGGGCTGCGAGGGTACGGGGCTGGCGAGAACTGGAAGAGGGTGGCAGAGGGTGGTTTAAGCAGTGGTGGGAGTGGGCCGAGCTAAGACGCGTAATGACGCCCTGAATCAATGTGGCGCGGAGTAGAGCGGCGCGGCGTCAGCGCCGCGGCGCGCAAAAGGTGGGGAGAAATTAAAGACGAAGCAGGCACAAAAATAACGACCCACCGGCCGTACACCCCTCGCCACCCCCTTTTCCTTCACGGAGCCACCCCGCGCGCACTTCCACCATCCCCTTGCCCGCGTCTCTCACCACTCCCGACCGCTATCCTCTCGTTCGTCCCCCGTCCCCTTCTTTCCATCTTTTAAGCTCATTCTTCCTTTCTCTTGTAAATTCACCGTCCTTTTTCCTCGTTCATCCACGGAAGACGTGACTGCGACGACGGAGATGAGACGCGGCGGAGTCGGGACGACGGCGGTCGTCCACGGTGCAAAAGAGGGTGGTCGACGCGGCAGGAGCGCGATCGGTTTAGTGGATCGTTTCGATCGGCACGACGTCCGGACGGTGGCGGTTAGAGAGGGCCTCGCCACGATCCACAGCCCGCGCCGATTAATCCGCGTTACACCGCGAATCCCATCGCGTGGCAGGTAGGAATATAAATCCTATTATCGTAAGAGCGTACGGAAATACGTAAACGCCGCAGTCGCGACTCCAGGTGGACCGATTAACGATGAGTAGCTCTAGCAAGAAATTTTTTTCTACTATTTTTATAATTAAGCGCGGAAAATGATGTAGACTTGAGTCACACTTAGAATAAAAATTAATTAATATCTAACATATTGCTATTGTAAATTATTATTATGCAATGGTATGTTAATATTATCAATTATTTTTTAACTATTGTATTTACAGTTAGAATATGAGGATTGTTCAATACATGATCGAAATATGTTATTACAGATAGCTAGTTACTAAGCTTATGCAAAGTTAGATGGTTGAATTAGAATTTATTAAACATCTCCTCATATTCTTCTTTATCTTACATTTTTGCGATTTACTATGTCGCTTTGAGTTTACTAATCTAAAATTAAACAATACTTTCGTAAATTCAAAGTCTAGGTATATCACAAAGTATCTCCATATGTTCTTTTAATTTTTGTTTCTGAAATGTGTATAAAACATCTATTGTTTCTTATAATGGCAAGACTTTTTATTGAATAAACTATTTTTTAAATTCTTTGTTTCATGGCACAATCTTAGTTCGCATATATTACATTGGCCGTTCAAGATCTAATTCGGGACTTTCGACTTTAAGGAGACTTTCGTGAATCATTGTCGAGCACAGCAAAGAGCACGACGAGGCGCGAATAATCGGACAGTCCAATTCCGAACGTAAATTTTTTGCTGTCATTTAAAAAAGATTTCTTTTACTCAAAGAAGAATAGATTTTGTACGTCGAAAGAATAACCTTGAAATCTGCTTATGATCAAAAGTATAATAGCTAAGGTAATTTAATGGCGGCTTTAAGTACTTATGATATTCATTCTTATCGCGTAGTTGGTTTATAAGTTTAATCGAAATCGATAAACGATCTTACAACGATAGAATTTGTCTGGATACATTTATCTTAAAATGATACGAGAGTGGAAGTAAAGTATAAACGTTATTTATGTATACGCGCATGTGGTAATATTAATTAGATAATGTTAATAGTATAACGTTTTAAGGTTGTTGAGAGTTAGAAATACATGTCGCCACCTGTTGCAATTTCTAAAAAGAACGATCGTGATAACATTTATTATTCATCGTGTGATATCGCGTTAAGTAGTTAGAGATGAATTTTTTATCTATAGTTATATATGATTTCTCTGGTAATTTGGGTAATTTATAAGAAAAATAAGACCACGCGCTCGCCCTGGTACTGCATTGACTCCGTAGACATCGAGCGTATTGAAAGATATATAAACCGTGTATTATTTCTATACATGTATCTCTCTATGCACTATAATCAATGTCATAAAACTAAAAAACGAGGACTCGACAGGATTATTTAATCTGCCTAAATTTAGAATTGGTCGTAAAATATTGCTAAACTACCGTGTATTTGCATTTACATTGATCTGTATTCGCGAACACTATGCAGACTATCGTGAGATTACGCATGTCAGAAATTAAAGAGTAGAAGGCTAATTTTTCAAGCCAAAGAGTTTCCGATTTTTTGCAATTTTTATATTCAATTTTACTATTATATGTTTCATCATTATATTAATTATATTATTAATTTTTCTTTTTTTAATAATTAATGTACAAGATATATTTTGTATCTTGTTTAATGTGTTTTTCAATCGAATTAAACACACCTTTTTCGTTACTGTTTAAATTCTACATTTTACTTTCTTTTTATATCCAACTTTCCGTGTGTTTTCTACTCATTAATTTCACGCACAACCCGTTCCTATCGCGCGGCATTTTAATTTCGGTGAGTGTGCCAGTGAACAATCCGAGAAAGAATCGGGAAGGGGCGGGGACAGATTTACGGCTTTCATTTACATGTGACCTAATTCGTCTGGATGTAATCAATGGCCAGGACATACGAATCAGATTGGAACTCTGATTTGGTTAACTACACACGAAACGGTAATAACTCCCCCTTGTAGACTAAATTTAATGTACAAGGGAACCAGTATTGATCATGGAGGTCGAAAGTCAACGATCGTGTCCATTTTAAATATATGCGTCACCCTGCACACAACGCTTGGCAATGAGGTCGCGTTGCACCTTATAATGTGATCCGATGTCAAAGATCGTCGTCATTGTAACGCTTAATTGTATTTACCGTGTTTGGCAGTTTCGAAGTTTTCACGCGTAATATTACAATATTTGATTAAAAAGTTCCATATAACAATAATGTAAATAACAAAATACGTTAACATGCAAGTACCCCAGAAAACTGTCAAAATTAATTTTAATAATAGCTTACTTCAAATAAAAAATTACAAGATTTATTAATAAATGTCATTAAAGTTACTATTAGACAATTATGTAATTAAAATAAAAATTTTCTTTAGAAACAGTCCGTACATTAATTAATCGTTAAATATTAATTAATTAATGGTTGTTTATTAATTAATTTATGGTTAATGACAAAAATCGAAGATAATTATCGAGTAATCAAAGTTTTAATTTTTAGTTGAAACTTATTTATATCGATATGTTGATATGTGTTTGATGTATACAGTTTCGTTTCACAAATTGACTCCGAATGAATAGGACACTATATGATTCCACATGGCACCGCTAAGTTGGTAAGGGTTAATTACAGACTCGAACTATCTCTACACATACATTCGCGTCCCGAAGTTCGAGCAAGTTTCGACTATATTCAACGCCGCGTATTTCTACTTTTATAAGTAACAAAAATGATTTCCATTTACCGCAGCGCAAGCTCATAAATCTTAGCCTTGTTTTTATTGTTTTGTACTAGCTGTATACAAAAATATGCCCGGAGGGCGTCGCGGCTAATAAATACAAATATCTCGCTGCTCTACTTGCAAAAAAAAAATAACAGAGTTGAAGCAGTAATATTAAAATATTCAAACAAGAGCGACAACAGTAAAATTAAATAGTAAAAAACAAAATTCGAATGTTATAATTACATTTCATGAATTTAAAATATTGTGTTCTTCTAATGCATAAAAATATGCTTTCGGAGTCTATCTCTAGTTACTCTTTATTCGTAACGGAGGATATCCTTTCTCCTTGTGGCGGGAGATATAATTCATCGACAAAGGACAATATCGATGGTCTCTCGACAAGATGATTTCTTCAAACCGTCCCTCTCAAAAGTCTTCACGTACGAGGATGCCTGTAGTTGCTAAGGACGAACCTTCATCTCTGCGGTGTAATCAATATTAAAAGTCTAAAATGTCTCGCGTGTGTGGCGGCGAGCCGGCCGCGTGTAGGGGTCGTAGTTCGTCGGCGGGAGTCGGCTGAACCCCACGTTGCCGGTTGGAAGGAGAGGACGGTGGAGAACGGGCAGGCTTGGCGAGGGGTGCCGGGGGATGGCCAAGAGTGAGCGGCGGCAGCGGCGGCGGTGGAAGTGGTGGTAGTGGTAGTGGTGGTGGCACGAAGAGGTGGAGGTTCTCATTAAGCAGCCCGGGCACCGCGCGCCGGGGGTTCAAATAAGAAGAAGAAGCGTCGCTGGAAGAAGAAGGGAGAAAAGGAGAAGAAACCAGTAAGACTAAGACACAAGGGTGGAAGGGGGTGAGAGAGCGGGTGGCGAGCGAGCAAACGAGCGCGAGCGTGAGCGCGAAGAGGAAGAGCCGAGGGATACAGAGGGTGGAAGAAGGGTGAAAAGAGGGAACGCGAAGGAGATAGAGTGCCAGGGGGGTTGGGGAATTATCAGGGCTCGCGCTCTCCTCGCGCGCGTGAGGGGGTTGCCGCGAGGGGGCGGAGGGGAGGGGGGGTGCCGGGGTGGCAATATGGCCGCTACTGATGAGTGATGCTCGTAACCCTTACTGCCATCCATCCCCAACAGATCCGTCAGTCAGTCGGATCTCTTAACGCACTTCGGAATTATGCCTGCCACGACCCTTCTTTATCTTCATTGCCGGTATTGTCCTGCCGGGAAAAGCACGACGTCTTTGGTCCGCTGCGTTGTACCGACTCTGTACATTGTCTTCTTAATTAGAGGAAAAGTTTCCGTTGATCGGGACCATCTTACTTTGAGTTCTTTCCTTGGACGAAGTCGCTCGCGAGTAGCACAGAATCTGCTATATTTTTATTAATTATTCGTAAGAGTTTTGCCGACGGCAGAAGGATTAGTATATGAATAAACGAGTTGTGACGCAGAGTTCTTGCAATAATATACAAAGTTAATAATAGAATATTATGACTCTTAATTACGATCATGTACATATGTATAATCTTACATCGTATTGTTTACTCTGTAACATTTATTTTTATCTATTAGTTTTATTTATTTTAAAATGTGTTTATATTATTTACATTTTTTAAAAAAAGTTATGTCAGTCACATTTAGTCTTAAAGTCCATTATCATTTTAGATAATATTATGCATTCTTTACACTAACAAATTTACTCGTAAAACGGACCGCGTCTATTCGAAGATGTCCGCTTGTACTAGCATAGATATTTAAATTCACGGAAGGAAAAGTTCATTCCATACGTCCTTCTAGTAATTTCTTGTTGCACTATGTTGCATGTCAACAAGAAGCCAGACAAATATCTTTAAAAAACCAGAAGTTGTATGGAAATTAAAAAAATTACATAATATTAATTAATTTTCTTACGGATAAATCTCTATAATTATTCCGAAAAAGTCGACATATTTATTACAAACTATACTAAATCTTAAAACTAACACGGGCGTGTTTCCCTTTTAATGTCGATAGTATCGATACGCGAATGGATTTTAAGAATATCTTCCGGAAGTCGTTTTTCTTATGGCGATCGCCATAATTCGCGTCGCTTTCTGCTGCAGTTTCCACGAGCAGTAAATCAGAATGCGGGATATCGCTGTCGATCTTATAAGATTCGTACGGAACATCTTTATACTTCCTCGAAGCAATTGAAGCTTAGTGTTACCCTCTTACTTTCGAGGATGCATTCTGGCGCGAGGAACAGATCGCTCGCCACGCTTTAACGACCGAAAGCCATAGGGCTACGTCGTATATAGGGTATATGGGGGCCGCCGACGAAAGGTATTAAGAAGGTACAAGCAGCCCTAACCTAACTGCAGCAGCCCCTGGACCGATCGTCGTCTTCGTCGTTTCCTCTACCTCTCTCTCCTCCTTTCTCTTTCTCTCTCTCTCTCTCTCTCTCCCTCTTACTCTCATTTCGTATCCCGTGGCCGTCTTACTCCGTGGGCCGAAGTTAAGGGTGGTCTCTCTCTTTGTCTCTCGCAACCCTCCCGGTCCCCACGAACCTCCACGTCGTACGCGTGATACACGGACGAGGGACACGCGTGTGCGTGAAACCTCGCAAGACGGACAACGGGGGTTGTTGGGTGGATGGCGTCGTTGGGGGATGAGGACGCGAAGGAGACGACGGATGGAGAGTCAAGGGGGGGTGAGGAGTGCCAACGGAGGGGAATGCAAATTAGAAACGCTTGGGCAGAAAGCGGGAGGAGGAGGAGCAGAAGAAGGAGGAGGAGGAGAGGAGGAGGTAAAGGCGGCCGGGGGAGGGGGGGAGGGGGGGGGGGCG